>NC_047055.1:82551546-82851546 GCF_011762595.2 Tursiops truncatus | reverse complement strand
CTCACCTCTTCGGTCAGGCGCTGGCACGGGACCTCACTTCCTGCTCCCTTACCCCCAGCACACTCCTTCAATATGCAGATGACCTCCTCCTTTGTAGCCCATCTCTCAGCCTCTCAAGACAACATACTGCAGATCTCCTCAATTACCTTGGCTCTCGCGGTTATCGGGTCTCCCCAGCCAAGGCTCAGTTATCTGTATCTTCTGTAACCTACCTGGGGCTCCACCTTACCCCTACCACAAAAGGTCTAACAGCCAATCGCACCCGGATTATCTGTGAACTCCAGCCTCCGGAAACAGCAGAACAAATTCTCTCCTTTTTGGGCCTTCTAGGATTTTTCCGACACTGGATCCCTAACTTTGCTCTTCTTGCTAAACCCCTATATTTGGCTGCTAAAGAAACCCCCCAAGTACCCCTTACCTCTCCCCCCCGGAACTTACCTTTTCCCCCTTTAAGAGTCCCCATATTTCTTGATTTAGAAAAAAAGAACCTCACAATTTGCTACGGAAGCCGCCCAAACTTAACTAATGATGCACTCCCTTGCAATTCATCCCTCCCTGTAACTACGCCAATGGGGGCACCACCAGGCTTGTTCTTTTGGTGTAATGGCTCCCTTACAAAAGAGGTCAACTCTTCCTCCCCCTTCCCATGTATCCCCGTCACCCTTGTTCCACAACTCACATTATATGGCCAAGCCGAATTTCTCTCACTTACCACACAACTCTCTAGCCGACAGAAAAGGGCCATCTTTCTCCCTATGGTCGCAGGCATTTCCATCGCCTCCTCTCTCGTCGCTGCGGGCATCGGGCGGGGGAGAGCTCTAATACATAGTGTTTCAACATCCCGCGACTTAGAACATAAACTCCAGCCAGCCATTGAAGCCTCCGCCGCCTCCATCTCCTCTCTCCAGTGCCAAATCACCTCCATAGCCCAAGTCGCTCTCCAGAACCGACGAGCCCTGGATCTCCTGACGGCCGAAAAAGGAGGTACCTGCCTCTTCCTACAGGAGGAATGCTGCTATTACATCAATGAAACAGGACTCGTCGAAGACAACGTAAACGCCCTCCATCGCTTCAGAGAAGAACTCCAACGCAAACACCAACAGTCCACCTCCCCAATTCCCGATTGGTGGTGATCCACCCTCTATACCTGGTTAACACCAATCTTAGGCCCCTTAATTCTCATCTATATCTTGCTCATGTTTGCTCCCTGTTTTCTTAGGTTCCTTCGCAGGCGCATGGAGGAAGTCTCTCGGGTGGTCACAAGCCAAATGCTCCTCGGTCCTTACACCTTGCTTCCTACAGAACCCCCCACTGGTCTCCCCTAAGCCTCGGACCTCTGGCCGCCCGACTCCCCTTTCGACGCCCCCATTCAGCATGAAGTAGCCAGAGATCAGAACGCCGCCCCATTACACCAAAGATGTCAGGATGTAAGGCCAACTGGCCCGAGGCAGGGGAACGCAATCAGATTCACAGGTTGCATCAGACCGAAACTCTCCGGACCACCCAGCTCCAGAAACTGACCTGGAGACTTTCCGGACCACCCAGTTCCAGGAACTGACCTGGGGACTTTCCACCCGGCCCAGCCTTCCCGCCTTTCGAGGGGCGGGACTAACGGTCCCAAGACTGATGCAACTGGTCCCAAGACTGATGCAACTGGCACCAGATATTGCCACGATACCCGAAGAGACCACCAAATACGGAATACCCTGCGCCCTCCCAGATTCACCACACCCCTTTCCCTTCTTCCCCTATAAAATCTTGCCCAACCCTCGCCCGGGTGCGACTTCTCTGGCCCCTTTCTCTCGGACCAGTGAACCTCGCCCGGGAGCGCTCCCTAATAAAGCTCACTTGAAGCTTTCCTCTGTTTCGCGGTGCCGTTTGTTAAGATCCAACCTTACATAAAGGATTATCATGTACAGATGCATGGATGGACATGGGAAAACATTTACAAAAAGAAGTTGAATGTTAGATTTTATCCTGTAAGCAGTAAGAAACCATTGTAGGTTTTTGAGCAAAAGCAACAGAGTCACATTTGTGGCTTAGCCAGAGGACAATCCAGGTTTAGCGGGACCTGAAACTTGTACAGTTTGTGAGGTAGGATTTCATTAAGAAAAGAATATAGACTTGTGAATACAAAATTATGTTCAAAGGTAGACAGAGTATTTCTAGAAGTCATTCCTACACCTGGGTAATAACTATAAATAGAAGCGGTAAAAACATAAATGTCCCCACTAAACCCAAACTAAATGTATCCCGCAAATCAACTTCCACTTAGATGGATCTCAAAAATGTCTGAGGCAGCTCCAGCATCACCTAATACAAGGAAAATGTGACCAGGAAAACTCAGTGGGAAGGGACAGCAATTTTAACCAATTGTGGTTTAAATATATTTTGCAAACTTTATAAAACAATCGACCATGTGACCATACGGTAAGTGACAAACCCTGCAGCTTAAGCTTTCTTAGCTAAACAAAAAGGCAGGAGGGTGTTCGCTTCAGCAGCACATATATTAACGTTGAAATGACAGAAGATTAGCATGGCCCCTGTACAAGTTTGACATGCAAATTTATGAAGCATTCCATAATAAATGAGAGAAAAAGGGGAGAGGCAGAGAGGAGGAGGCAGTCGCAGTAGTCATGAAAATAAGATGAGGCCTGAATCAGAATAGTTGCAGCAGGGGTAAAAAATGATCAGATAAGTGGGATATTTTGGAGGTTGAATAGGCTGGGCTAGGAGACTAATTGAAAATAGTGGGTGAATGAGTGAAAGGAGTGTGAGTTCGTTTCTAGGTTGGGTGTCATTTCTGGATGATGGTGCCATTGACTGAGCCAGGGTACACAGAAGAAAAAGCAGTTTTCGTGGGGAAGAAGAGACTAAGTTCAGTGTGGAGTATGTTGAGTTAAGGTGTATGTGGAACATTAATTCACTCACCCAACAATTCTTTGTTGAGCATCTACTATGCACTAGGCACTACAGTGAGGATGTAGCAGTAACCCAGAGGCACTAGGTGTGAGGATGTAGCAGTAACCCAGATAAGGTCCTGGCCTTCATGGTGCTAATATTCTTCATGGGGATCAGTCAATAATCAAAACAAATACAATTTCATTCATATATTTATTGAGCACCTACTATATACAAGGTACTGTTCTAGGCACTGGGGATTCAGACAAGGTCCCTGCCCTCCTGTGATTCACATTCCAGAGAGGGAGACAGACAATAAAGTGAGTCAAATAAGATAATTTCAAACTGCAGTGAGTGCTATGATGAAAATAAAACAAGTTATGAGACAGAGAAAGATTTAAATAGATGGTAGTCTATTTCAGACAGTCAAGGAAGGCCTCTTAGAGAAGCTGGCATATGAGTGGAAGACCTGAATAACAGGAAGAGCTGGCCAGGGACAGGGTAGGAGGAATAAAAGTACAAAGTCCCTAATTTGGTGGTGGGGGCCAGTTCAGGGCACTCTCTCAGTAATACCTCCTGAGCATTTATTTATGATGGACTGGGTGGGGTATGGGTGGGGTTTTGGGGTGGCATCTCCAGACATGAGTAAGAGACCCTGTGTATACCCTTAAGGAGTATACAATCTAATGAGGGAAGCAAGGTTCAATGAACAATAACAGGCTGAAAAAGATCAAACCCTAAGTGCTACCTAGAGGTATGAACAACATGTGTAGGAACAAAAAGGTAGCCACAATTAGTTCAAACATATTCAGTGAGTGTGTCAGGAAAGGCTTCACAGGAGGTGGCATTTGACCCAGGTACAGTGGTACCCACCCCTAAAAGCTCTCCCCCAGTGATATTGGGTAGTAGAGTTGGGGGGTAAAGGATAACGGGGAAGGCAAAGCTGTCAGGGGGTTGAATCCGAGGCAGTTAGATTTACTGACAAAGGAACTCACACTGCCATGGATGGGAGGCAGCCAGCTGTTGCCCTAGAAATATGTGCTCTAGTTGTGTCTCACATCAGTGCATGATCTGAACTGACCGCCATAGTACAAGGCTGCCCTGGAAACTGTCTTCCTCTACCCCACCTTCACTTAACAGCTGTAAACATTTACTTTTAATTACATAGGCAATAGTATATGCATTTCCGTTGTAAATAAATATCCAAACAGGCTGAAGATGCCCCGACCACCACTCAATCCCTGCTTACTTTCCTAGAGGGAACCTCAGCGAGCTCTTTTCCAATTCATCTCTCTGCATATAAGTACATATAACTGTTGAGAGGAAAAATGATGAGGGCCAAAGTGGACTATAAAATACATGAAGAAAGATGGCGAAAAATGGGAAAACATTACATGAGGAAGAACAGACTTGCTCCAAAACGGACTTGAAAGTACAAAGACAGTGAAAACAAAGGACAAAATAATGACAAATAACATTATCTGAGAAGTTACTGTGCGCTAAGCACTGTTCTAACCTCTTTACATGCATTAACTCACTCAATCCTTACAGCAACCCCATGAGGTAGGTACTAGTACTATCCCCATTTTATGGATGAGGAAGCTGAGTGTAGAGACTTTAAACCACCTGCTCGAGGCCACATAGCTAGTATGTATGCAAGCTGGGGTTCCTGGCAATACAGGGCCATACTCCAGGCTTTTCACCACTCCTTGTGTGAATCTAACAGCAACTGGTAGCTCTAAGATCCATGTCATAGGGAAAGGTGATCGACAGTTCTTTGCATAATTTGAATCACAGAAGCAAAATATGGTTTACACTCACTTGGAATAAAAACTAGCAGGATGGTCCCCCAGGTACCAAACTAGGTAGCTGAGAACACCAACCCACTCCTCCAGGGCCAGCTTTAGGGGTGTGCCACCTGTATAGAGCTCTGCTCCCAGAAAGGATTTCAGGCTTGATTTAATGCTGTCCTGTCATTGTCTTGACATTCTTAATAATTTTATCTTTGAACCTGTGTCTTGTAAGTATAGTCCAGTGTGACAGTGGAGCATACACATGAGTAGAAGAGATACACTGGGTGGCAGTGAGCAGAGCCTGTGGGCACGGCAGGTGATGTGCATGCTGAGCAGTTGGTCAGGCCGCCTGGCATATACAAGCACATCTGAGGCAGTCTGGGGCCCCATGGGGCCCGGAGCGGGGGGGCGTTGGGGGACATTGGGCCAGTGACAATGGTGGCAGGAGTAGCATAAGCAGTAGCAGGGGTGGCAGTAGCCATAGCCCTGAGAGAAAGGACAGCCTCTGCGTGGGGGCAGTGATGGGACCTGTGGTGAGAGGGAATCTTGCCCTTCTGTCAACAGAGCCTGTCCCTGCAGCATGTGCACAAATATTAACTCTGGCCTGAGCACTGGGACAGGAACTTCTGGCACTCAGGCAGTAAACTTTGTCAGTAAATTATTACAAAATAAAAAAGTACTCACAGACATTGAAGTAAAGTACATCACGGGAGGTTATTAGAATTCTTTGAGGGGTTTTACAGCAGTCCCCAAGCTTTTTGGCACCAGGGACTGCTTTCGTGGAAAACAATTTTTCCACGGAGGGGGGCGGGGGGGGGGGCGGGAATGGCTCAGGTGGTAATGCGAGTGATGAGGAGCGGCAGATGAAGCTTCACTCTCGTCTGCAGCTCATCTCCTGCTGTGCGGCTCTGTGGTTGGGGACCCCTGGTTTAGAAAAACTCATTTTGAAAACTAGTGCAAAATTGCAAAGCAAATATCCACAGACTAGGAAATGGAAATTAAATTTAAAGATCATCAAAGTAGACACAGATGAAGGCTTTGGATGAACCAATTATTAATGAGGAAGACAATTTAAAAGTGTTTTCCTTAAATTGAAGATATAGTGGTAGAATGCATAAAAAGGTGTTTTGAATTATAAATAAATAATGAAGCCATTTTCATTCCTTGTATGACCTTGTCTTAGTCTGTTCAGGCTGCTATAACAAAATTGCCATAGACTGGGTGGCCAATGAACAGATTTATTTCTTAAGGTTCTGGAGGCTGGGAGGTTCAAAATCAAGGTGCTGGCACATTCAGTGTCTGGTGAGAGCCCACTTTCTGGTTCATAGATGGTGATCTTCTTGCTGTGTGGGAGAAAGGGTGAAGAAGCTCTTTGGGGCTCTTTTATAAGGGCACTAATCTCATTGATAAGAGCCCCACTCTCAAGACCTAATCACCTACCAAAGGCCCCACCTCCTAGTACCATCACGTTGTGGGGGTTAGGATTTCAACATGACTTTGGGGGACGGGGACACAAGCATTCAGTCTATAGCATACCTCCACAAGTTACAGGAAATGTCAGAGGAAACGTTAAATGCCATTGTATAAATTTATATTTAAAATTAGATTCAGACTTAGACAAAACTGATCTGTATGTAGAGTTAAATCTTTTTTAGAAACATTGTTCTACAAGAATCATCAGATCTAGATGTATGAAAATTTGTATTTTGAAATAATTTATCAGGAATCTATCCCAATGTTGTCACAGCCTACAACAAACAGTGCCAGTAACAGTTGCATCAGTAGAAAGCTCCTTCTCAAAATGAAAAGTTATCAAACATTTGCAATCTTGACTGATGTTACCTTCAATCATACTGGTTCAAAACGAGGTTGCCAAAAATATAGATTTGATGATTAAATAATTGAATTTGCAGAAAAGTGAGCCAGAAAAATCTTATGATCAATCGAGGTATCATATTAATAACGTTATTATTTATTTTACTGAATAAATTATGATAAAAATATTGTTCTGCAATTCGTAAGTTTATGTTGTTATTCATGTATCACTATTACCCCTATTATGATTTTTTCTTGTTCTTTTTTTTGCGGTACGTGGGCCTCTCACCGTTGTGGCCTCTCCCGTTGCGGAGCACAGGCTCCGGACGCGCAGGCCCAGCGGCCATGGCTCACGGGCGCAGCCGCTCCGCGGCATGTGGGATCTTCCTGGACCGGGGCACGAACCCGTGTCCCCTGCATCGGCAGGTGGACTCTCAACCACTGCGCCACCAGGGAAGCCCCCTATTATGTTTTATAAGTAACAAAATATTTATAAAGAAAAAACCTTTTATTTTAGTGCCTTTAACTGCATTTCCCACCTCTCCCCTGGTTTTTGAACAGGGAACCCTCCATTTTCATTTTGCACTGGGCCCTACAAATTATGTAGCAGGCTCCCACTCCTGCTGGATGGTAATCGTGAGATGATTTGAAGGGATTGTAGCCACTCAAACAGCCTTACTGCTCTAAACAAACTCCTTTCCACTGGGAGTAGGGGATGAGGGTGGGTAGAGATAAGATGTCAACACAGAAAAATGGAGGTTAGTGTGGATATCTATCATTTTCACGTGAACAGGATGATACTGTCCAATATCATTTGGCCAATTACTTTCTTCACTTGGCAACATCTTGGAGATCTTTCTGCAAGGAAATCAACCTTGTTCTTTTTTGAATTCCTGTTCAGGGAATTCCATAATTTGGATGGGTCTTGATTTATTTCTCCACTCCCCTGATGGATATTTAAAGTGGCTTTAGGGCTTCCCTGGTGGCGCAGTGGTTGCGAGTCTGCCTGCCGATGTAGGGGACGCGGGTTCGTGCCCCAGTCCAGGAAGATCCCACATGCCGCTGAGCGGCTAGGCCCATGAGCCATGGCCGCTGAGCCTGCACGTTCGGAGCCTGTGCTCCGCAACGGGAGAGGCCACAACAGTGAGAGGCCCACGTACCGCAAAAAAAATAATAAATAAAAAAAAATAAAGTGGTTTTATTTTTCAGTAATACAGAGCTTCAGTGAACATACCAGTAGGGGCCTCCTTGTGTACAGGCATGTTTCTGTAGGGGGACACTCACAAGTGAGTTGCTGGGCCACTTTCAATCTTAATTGCATACTGCCAAATTGCCTTTCAAAAGCATTGTGCCAGTTTTCACTCCCATCAGCAGTGTATTTTCACATTTCCTAAGACTCTGACCTTTAAACTCTTTGCCAATCTGATGGAGAAAAAAAATGGTAACTCGTGTTTGTTTTTAACTCTGCATTTTCCCTCACTAGTGCAGTTGAATGTCTTTTTATATGATGTGTATTGGCCCATCCTCTGTGAACTTTTTGTAACCTTTGCCTAGTTTTTCTTACAGGTTTATTTATTTTCTCCATATTAAGTTGTAGGAGTCATTTATATTTCTGGATATTAACCCTTTGTCTATTATATATATTGCTGATATTTTCCCACAGTATGTAACATGTTTATGGTTTGTGTTAGCATACAGGAGTTATCATACAGAATGTTTGTATAGCCACTTGATATATTTACATCAATCTTTTCTTCTATGGCTTTTCTTTTTTGTTTATTGTTTTGGAAGACCTTTTTTATACAAGGCAACAACCATATTATCTTTTTTTCTCATTCTGTTACAGTGCTTTCCATTTAGGTCTTTAACCTACCTTAAACTCATTTCCTTCTCAACGTTTACATTTCTCCTATCTGGAACTCTTTTCCCCCAGATCTTCCTATGGCTGACACCTTCAGAGTCAGCTCAAATATTACTTCTTCCAAAAGGCCTTCCCTGACCACCTTAACTAAATTAACCACCCTCTCTACATTAAGATGTGCCCTAGTTTGGGACTTCCCTGGTGGTCCCGTGGGTAGAACTCTGCACTCCCAATGCAGGGGGCCCAGGTTCAATCCCTGGTCAGGGACCTAGATCCCGCATGCATGCCACAACTAAAAAGATCCCGCATGCTGCAACTAAAAAGATCCTGCATGCCGCAACGAAGATCCCGTGTGCCGCAACTGAGATCCAACACAGCCAAAATAAAACAAACAAACAAAAACAAAAAAAGATGTGCCCCAGTTCATTACCTTGACTTATTTTCTTCATAGATCACCTCTTACTGAAGTTACCCAACTTATTTGTTTATATGTTCACGGTCTGTCTCTCCTTAGATTGGAAACTCCATGAAAGTAGGGATTTTGTCTTGTCCCCAGCTTCTAGAATACATTTAGAGTTTATTATAGTGAATTTGATATGATGTAAGGATAACTTCATTTTTTTCCAAAAGGATAGCTGATTGTCTCAACACCAGGACTTGCTCTTCTAAAGGAGCATTATTACTGAGTCGAGGATGGTTATGATTATTATTCAGTCCAGTGGTTCTCAACCTGTGGTGTATTGGAATCACACTTGGAGATTTTTTTTAAATTTAGATTTAATTTTAATTTAGATATAGATAACAAAGTACCACAAACTGGGTGGCTTAAAACAGAAAGGTATTGTCTCACAGTTCTGGAGGCTAGAAGTGGTATTGGCAGGCTATGCTCACTCTGAAAGCCCTAGCAAAGCATCCTTCTTTGTCTCTTTCTAGCTTCTGGTGGTTGCAATCCTTGACATTCCTTGACTTGTAGGTGTATCACTCTGCCTCCATCATCACATGTGTGTGCCTGAATTTCTCTCTTCTTATAAGGACCCCAGTCATTGGGCTAAGGTCCACCCTAATGTAATATGACTTCATTTTAACATACAAAGACCATATTTCCAAGTAAGGTCACAATCACAGGCTCTGGGTGGACATGAATTTTGGGGGGGACACTATTCAACCCAGTACAGAGTGTCACATTTACAAACTCTGCTTTATTAGCTCTGGAGTGGAGGCCCAGCATCCTTAATTTTTAAAAGGTTTACAGACTTGACAAATGATATCAATGTTCACCTGGAAAGGTGGACATGGGGGAAGGCCCTTTTGAAGCAGAATCTCAATCCCAGATGCCAGTAAATAAAAATACTGATGAATTTCACTCCATAAAAGTTAAAACTTTGTGAGGTAAAAAAATACCATAAACAAATTCAAAAGATCAGCAAAGGGCTTCTCTGGTAGCGCAGTGGTTGGGAGTCCGTCTGCCGATGCAGGGGACACGGGTTCGTGCCCCGGTCCGTGAAGATCCCACGTGCCGCGGAGCGGCTGGGCCCGTGGGCCATGGCCGCTGAGCCTGCGCGTCTGGAGCCTGTGCTCCGCAGCGGGAAAGGCCACAGCGGTGAGAGGCCCGCGTACCGCAAAAAAAAAAAAAAAAAAAAAAAAAAAAAAAAAAAAAAAATCAGCAAAGCTGGGAAAACATATTTTCATCATATATGATAAAAGGCTAATTTCTTTAATTTATAATGAGTTCAGAAGAATTAACATGAAAGAGACAAAACCCGATAGTAAAATGAGCTAAAGAATAAGCAAGTAATTTACAGAGAAAGACATACACATATCAATAGAGATTTGAAAAGATGTTCAATCTCATCCATGAGTAAAGGCATTTAAATCAAAACAATAAAATACCATCTTGACCTATCAGATTGGGAAATGTTTAAAGTTTGATTGTACGTAGAACAAGTGAGGGTATGAAGAAATACTAGATACTTTCATATGCTGTTGGTGGGACTGAAGTTGGTACAACTTTTTTCATTTATAATTTGGCAATATATATCAAAATAGAACACGCACATATTCTTTGAACGTGTGGGCTTTGCTAGTGCCTCCTCAGCTATCATTTCCCACTTTTTCCTTCCCAACAATTTGTAGATTTTTATTTGTATATCTCTTCTTCCCACTCATAGCCCATGTATTTTGGGATAAACAGATCTTACTCCCAGTTCTTCTGACCACAGACATCATTAGTTCAGGGGAGGACTTGTGACCTAAGCAAGCCAATGAGGGAGAACCTTGGGAGTCCTGCTCACTGGGAATGTTGGGTCAGAGTTTTCTCTTCTCTGCTGGACTTAAAGGAAGAGATTCAAAGCCTCCATTGCCACTGGCAGCCATCTCGTGGCCACCTTGGCTAAAGCACTGGTTCTCAGCCTTCAGTGTGCATCATAATCACCTAATCTATTAAAACGTAGATTGCTGATCTCTACTCCCAGAGTTTCAGATTCTGCAGGTCTACAGTAGGGACCAAAAATTTCCTTTTCCAGGGCTTCCCTGGTGGCACAGTGGTTGAGGGTACACCTGCTGATGCAGGGGACACGGGTTCGTGCCCACATGCTGCGGAGTGGCTCGGCCCGTGAGCCATGGCCGCTGAGCCTGTGTGTCCGGAGCCTGTGCTCCGCAACAGGAGAGGCCACAACAGTGAGAGGTCCGCGTACCGCAAAAAAAAAAATTCCTTTTCCAAGAAGTTCCCAGGTGATATTGATGCTGCTGGTCCAGGGACCACACTTGGAAAACCAGTTGGATAAAGTAGGGACTGTACAGCAGAGAGACTTAAAGAAACTGGGTAGCTCTAGCTCACCCTACCGCTGGAGTTGTGTTTTGCTACTTGTAACCAAAAGCGCCCTAACCAATATACTCAGCAATCTCGGACTAAAAATTTACCCTATGGATATACTTGCAGAAGTTTACCAAAATATATGCCCAGGGATGATCATTGCAGCACCGTTTGTAATAGCTAAAACTGGAAGCAATCAAAGTACTTGTCAATGCTATACTCTCACTTCATCCCAGCTTACACTTCTCCCTCCCTGTGTCCTCCAGTCCATCCTCTACCTCTGCGTCTTTATTCCTGTCCTGTCCCTAGGTTCATCAGAACCTTTTTTTTTTTTTTAGATTCCATATATATGTGTTAGCATACGGTATTTATTTTGCTCTTTCTGACTTACTTCATGCTGTATGACAGATCAGACAGAGGTCCATCCACCTCACTAATACAGCAGAAACTAACACAACATTGTAAAGCAATTATACAGCAATTATACTCCAATAAAGATGTTTAAAAAAAATCTGGACCTCAAAGTACTTGTCAATAGGGAATTGATACATCTGATGGAATCATCCATCTAATGGACACTATGTAGTGTTGAAAATTATGAAATAGTCTGTGCATGCTCATAGAAAAATATCTCTAAGATATATTAAGTATAAAAATCATGATGATTAAAAGGGAGTAATTTATACTTTTTAAACAAAAGAATAAATAAACAGATATGCAGGTATATGCTTAATTGTTTCCTGGAAGGCTAATTTTGATTAAGAATGGCTATATTTGAGGAAAGGAGTTGAAATTGAGGTGGTGCTAGAAGTTCTTCAGTCTTCATTTTGTATATTTTTATTCTGTTTGAGTTGCCTAACCTTAGGTAAACTTTCCTTTTTTTCAAAAAAGAAAATGTCATTTGGAGTTATCTGGGCAAGGCATAGGCCAATTTTAATTTCCTTCTTTGTGTTTCTGTATTGAAGAAACTAATAAATGTTATGTTATTTTTTAAAAGATTAAATCATGAAAAGGTGAATGGAAAATTAAAGACTTCTCAGGTATTCTGATGTGCAGCTAGGCTTGAGCACCACTAACATGGTGCATAGGTTATAAACTGGTGAGGACTTATACCTGTCCAGATTGAGACTTAACTGGGGAGCTACTAATTATACTTTAATGTGCATATGAATTACCTAGGGATCTTGTTAAAATGCAGATTCTGATTGAATAGATCTTAGGTGGGGCCCAATATTCTGCATTTCTAATAAGCTCTCAAGTGATGCTAATGTTGCTGGACTACTGATCACACTTTGATAGCAAGAACAAAGAAAGAGGAAAGGAGGAAAAAGAAGGAAGAGGAGGGACCATGAAGATGGAGAGGAAGGGACAGATATGAGACACTGCAGAATGATTGGGCATATGGAAAGAGGAGAGTCTGAGGTGATGAGGTTTTTGGTCTGGGTGATGCAAAGATAGTAGTGACATTAACCAGAGATAGAGGAATCAAGCTGGAGGAGGAGGAAGTACAGGAAACAATGAAGGAGTGTGAGTAAGACTTCACATTTAAACATATTGAGTTATGATTTTTCTGGGAGAGTATTATGTGGACTTGTCCAGCAGATCATTTGAACTCTGACTCTGCTCAGTAAAGTTCACATAGAGGTAGATTTGAGACTCATCTGTATAAAGGTAAGAGCTGAGACCATGGGATAGGATGAAACTGAACAGGGAGAAAGAATAGTGAGAAGATGGCTGAAAACAGAAACTCTGAGAAATGCTAATCTTAAGAGACATGCTAAGAAGGAAATGAAAAAGTAGTTGGAGAGGCAGTACAGAAGACTAAATATCCTGAAGGGCTTTCCTACTAAAGAACAACTAGATCCTGCATAAAAAATAATTTTTATTGTATTGCTGGATGTGTGAGTTAGCAACTGCTGCATAATAAACCAACTCACAACTCAGTAGCTTGAAACCAAACCATTTATTGTTGCTCATGAGTCTTGGTGCTCTGTTGATCTGCACTAGGCTAGGCTGATCTTGGCTGGGCTCATTCATGTATCTGTGGTCTGCTGGTGGGTTGGTTGGTGGCTGACAGGTCTAAGCTGGTCTGGCTGGATATAGCTAGACAAATGGGTCTCTCATCCTCCAGAAGGCTAGTCCAGGCTCATTCCCATGGTAATTCCAGGGGTCCAAGAGAGTGAGCAGAAGCACGCAAGGCTTAGAACTGACATAATATCACTTCTGCAACAGTCTATTGATCAAAGCAAAACATAAGACTAGTCTAGATTTGAAGGGTGGAGAAACAGATGCCATCTCTTAATGGGAAGAGCTGCAAAAGGTGTAGATACAGGGAGATGTGAACAACTATGGCCATTTTTGTAATCAATTTATCATGCTGGACTTATCAGAAGTAAAAGGAGTCTTTAAAGAGCAAGCAAAATACAGCAAGCAAGCAAACAAACAAAGCCATGACAATAGTAATAAACCCCACTGAGCTGGCTAGGGAGAGCAGGGCACTTGAGGACACTTCCAAAAATGGAATAGAGGTAGTTCCTCGGAAAATTGAGGTGCTGTTACTGGAAGAAATGAGGAAAGGCTGCTGGTCACGTAGGAAAACAAATAGACATCTGCTTCAGAATCCAAGAATCTAGCCTTTGTCATGAGAAAATTCTAGGAATACTTTAAATTGACACAGAACAGCCTTGTCTTTTTGGTCCTTGAAACCAGTACGCACATGAGGCAACTTTTAGGAGTTTGAGCTTGGACTCAAAACCAGCATGTCAGCTGTGTCTTCTTAAGGTATTGAAAGTGTTTTCACATCCACTAGCTTGTGTAACTCTCACAACTACCTATAAGGGAGGTAAAGCAGGCATTATTATTCCCATTTAATACTACTTCTAAAAGTAATTTTGTCACTATCTTGTAAAAGTGAGCATTTGCATGCCTTCGGTCCCAGCAGGAGACATGTGCACAAGCATACACGGCAACATTAATGGAAATAAGCCATATTTCCATTGGACAGAGAATGGGTAGATAAATTGTAGTATATTCACACAATGGAATACTATACAGAAGTGAAAACAAATTAACTACAGCTACAGCAGTAATGTGTTTGAGTCTTAGAGGAAAAAAAAGTTGGGTGAGAAAAGGAAGTTGCAGAACACTACATAAAAATAACGTTTTTATAAAATTATAAAGCAAGTACAACCTAACAATATATTGTTTAGGAATAATTACATATGTGATGTAACTATTTAAAAAGAAACCAAGGGAATGAAAACTAAAAGTCAAGATACCGGTTACCTCTGGGGAAGGCAGAGAGATGGAATAGTTCTTAGGTTGGGCAGTGGGCTCATGAGTGTTCATTTTATTATTGAATTTCATTAACATATGTTACATGTATCCTTTTGTGTTTATCAAATAATGCATAATTTTTTTAAGTAGTCAAAAAAGGAAAGAGAAATAGCAGAGAAATGTCAGGGAAGCCAGAGAATTTCAGGAAATGGGTTGTGTTTCAGTGTCAATTACTGTGGAAGTCCTCAGCAAGATGCCTGTATGAAAACCCTGGACTTGGTGACTGGGAGCACACTAGTCGCCTTTGGAAGCAGCCACATTCAAATGGGAAGGGCTGATGCCAGATTACAGGCTAGGAAGAAATGTGTTATGAGGAAATCAGGACTGGGAGCGTAGACAAGTCTTTCATCTACTACCAACCCTCCCACCCCCACCAAACCCATAACAGCTAACATTTACTGAGGCTGAATTATATGCCAGGCATTTTACATACACTATGTCATTTAATCCTCATAACCACCCCCACAGGGTGGGCTAGGGGAGCTAAACTCAATGCTTGTGTTACCACAAGATTATATCCACTTCAGCCCACATGCAGAGAATCCCTATGACACTGGAATGGGAATGAATGTTTCACTATTCCATTACAAATTTTAGGTATACTGACTCAAGTGGTTAGGTAATGGCAACCAGCCAAAAGGCAATGAGTCATATCTACCCAGAAATGGGTCATTTCTCCCTGTGATGCTATTATTGCGACTCACCAAACTTACCTCTCCCTTTTTCCAGGGACATAGTAGAACTGTACTTTTCCACCTCTAGGAAATTAGGTGCAACCATGTGGGCCATCTCTTTGGGCAATAAAAAGAGAGAAGTGATGTGTGACATTTTAAGCTTTAAGAGTCAGTGTGTATTTTGGTCACATTCCTTCCCAACTCAGTGATGCGGCTTCTGCTGGTCTGAGTTATCAAGTGGCTTTGGATGAACAGAGATCCCCTGACAACACATGTTGGACATAATGAGCAAGAAGTATACCTTTATTATGTGAGATTTGGGGGTTATTATAGCAGCAAAACCTAGCCTATCCAAACTGATACACTCCCCTTTTCTAGAGTTGAAGATTATAAATGTGTAAGGACTGAATAATAAGATGAAAATGTTTTAAAATATATAAAATAAACTGCCTAGAACTCTTTCTGGCACATAGTAATCCCCCGATAGATGACTTTCTGCATTTGCTCCTAATAAATGAGCACAGAATTTTCGTATTTCTCACACACAAATAAAAGACTAGTTGTAGAAGAAATAAATAGAAGACAATGTTCCAGGCTCACATTATTCCTAATACTTGTGATTTTAGAAGAGATATTTTCATTCTTGGTCACTTTATCCCTTAAGTCCATGAAAAAACACAGTTGACGCTGCTTGGGTCATATACCCATCCCTGCACTCGGGGAGGTGAAGCCATGTTGTGACTGATGGTCAACCCATCCCTACCCCAAGATTGGAAAGAGCAGTTCCCCAAAGGAAAAAGAAAAACAAAAAACTGCACTTAACTGCTGCCAGAAAGAGGAAGGAATGCTGAGGAGGCAGAAATAAGAGTTATCTACTTAGTCAAAACATAGGTTTAGAACCCTGGTTTTTATCACTTATTAGCTGTGTGTGAACTTGGGCACCACTGAACCAGTTTGCTCGTGTGTAAAGTGAGGATAGTACTTACTTTGCAGAGTTGTTTGAAGCTTAGAAACAGTGTACAATAGCTTAGTACTATGCACGGTACCTAATAGGTCCTCAGCAAACAGTAACTTTTAAAAGCCAAATGCTAAGGATTTCCCACTATTAAGTTCTGAGTCCCAACACTCAAAGATCAAAGGTTAGGAAAAGACATCTATAGCCATAATGAACCAAATACAAAACAAATTTTTACAAATGATAGTTTTCATTTAAGGGTAAGTATTTACAAGTTTCGGTAACCTCTAATGCTCGCCTTTAGGTTCAGCTGTTTCCTTTTGTAATCTGTACACACAAGGCACAGAGCAGCCAGGGAGGCCAAGACCAGCTAGCAACACTCAGCAGAAGCAGTAAGGTAAGAAGAATGCCCTAGAGTCCTGGCTTCAGACTCTGCTCCAAGCATCAGTCTATTGCTCAAAGGTGACTCAGAACTCTTTTTCTTTTTTTTGAGAGCCCCATTTAAAAGCACATTTAAATGCATATCATTCAGTGATGAAACTTCATATTCAATCTTCTTGTGTTTTTGCCACCAACACATCCTCTGCCTCAAATCTACAATCTGTTTTGCACCAGGGAACATTTTCAAAGGTGTTTTAATTGTCCTTGATTTAGTCATCAAACATTTCTAAGTGCATGCTCGGTGGTAGATGTCAAGAAGACAAAGATGGTCAAGTTTAATCTACTAGCAGAGATGCAGCGAAGTGCTACAGGGACTGGCTGTGGGGAGTCCGTACAGGGGTCCCTAGTAAGAGATCTGGAAAAGAATCACAAAGATATGAGCTGAAGCTTAGGGGAAAAAGTTGAGACTGCACCAGAGACAGGGGAGAGAGGTATTCTAGGCAATGGTACAAGCAAATGAGAAGAAATGGATATTAATAGCTTAATGTGTGTAGGATGTGATTTAGTGTTGCTGGAATGAGTTGGGGTGGCAGGAAATGAGGCTGGAGAAGTGGTCAGGAGCCAGATTATGAAGGGACCATGGAAATGGGCATGCAGCATGTTAGAAGGACAGATTCCTCTGGAAGCTGATAAGCATGGTGGATTAAAGCAGTGGTTCTTAACGTCTCTTAGGTCATAGACTTCTTTAAGTAACTAACAAAGGTATGGTCCCTTTCACTGGGAAAAGGTACATACACGTAGACACAAAATTTGCTCACAGTTGCTGGTTAGGAGTAAGACAGAGGAGCAACTGCAACAATTTAGGTGAGACATGAGGAGGCCTGAACTAAGCCACAGCAAGTGGGGAGAGAAAAGAGATAGATGTGAGAAAGAGAAAGATGGTTGAGTGTTACCAACAGATCTTGTCACAAATTGGATTTGAGAAATGATGGAAAGAAAGACATGCCTCTAGGATAACTCCCAGGTTGGTTTGTGGTGTAGACAACTGAGTAGAAGGTAGTGTCACTCATGGAGAGGAGCAGGCTTCAGAGGAGAAGATGGGTTCAGTTTGGGAAATGTCGAGTCAAAGGTGCCTTTAGAACATCCAAATAAAGAAGTTCAGCAGGAAGCTAAATATGCCCTTCCTTTTCTTGTACTGGTTCTCTTGCCCTGATATTCAACTACAAATAGGCTCCTAAATCTCTGTGCAACACTTCTGAATTGAGACAAGTATATTCCCCATTTGCCGAAAGGAGTCCAGAAATGGGAGAAGAAATTAAACTTCGCACACCCAAAATTATTTCACATTTTTTTTTACTAAAAGAATAGACTTTTATTAAGCACTGTAAGTTTCTTTCCATCAGCATTAACAGAACAACAGACCAATTTCCATCACAGAACAACTCCTGAGACATTTTCATTCCTTTCTGAAACACTTTCCTTAATTCCTGCAGTTTCTCCTAAGAAGCATCCATTCAAACTTACATTAATAAACTATGGAGCTTTTGTGGTGAGGTGGGCCAAAAAGGCAGGGAATTTGGAAGAGAAATACATATTATCCATCCACTAAACACACTGTCAAGAGCACAGGAGAAGAGATACTACCACAGGAAAAAACAATGAAAGATTTTACTTTTGTCAATAACATCATTTATCAGGGAGCACTAAAAATCAATGACTCCTTGAGTTAGTTTCTTTACCTAGTATGTTATTCTAAAAATAGAACAGAATAGAATAAAATAAAAGGTAGATGGGGAAGTGTCTTCTGGGAAGTAACTAAAATGAAGTCATCAGATTTTGCAGGGTTATGAGAGATTAATAAAATCTGAAATATTTAATTTGTTGCATTTACATGAAAATTCACTAGTCATTAGTTACTACCAACACAGACAAAAAGAGCATCTATAAAAGTACAAGGGCAATGTCAAAAGCTGCAGTGGGCACCCTAGCATAGGATTTTTAAAATTTTGCTTTTACCTTGGAAAAGATGATTTTGTAAAAAAAAAATATATGAAGTTATTTTCTTAGAACATCAAAATAACCTCTGATAATACTGAAGATAATTAGCAGTAACAGGGGAATAGGGGAATACCTGCAGCAGCAGACTACTGCAATAAGCCAAGGGAAAAGAAAAAGGAAAGTCAAATAAAAGAAGATGCCAAAGTCACAAGAGGGAGAAAAATATTGGGTGACACACAGTGGAACGGTGAAAACTTACCCCCACCCAAAACCCCAAGCATATTTAGGAAATATGCATCAGGAAGTAAACAAGTATAATGATTAAACCTTAGTAGAATTATACTAACTACTTTAAACTGTGGTCTACTTGTACTGTCATTTCAAAGTGGGGTGGGGGAGTCTTAGAGGCTGAAAGGGTAGCACAGACAGGCCCACAGGAGCCTTCTAAGGTTCCAGCGGACTGGATCACTATAACCAAACAGTTACTTCCACATTCTTTCTACCCTACATAAGCATTCCTCCCCCCACCCCCCTCCTTAACCACCCTCCCTAATGCCTTACCTGGCTGTTTTTCTCAGTGATTAAAAACAAGTTAATGTGACTTGGCCAACGATGCCAGGAAATCAAGATGGAGACAAAAATCAAATATCACTAGCCAAAGCAAGTGCCATTTCCTGGGCTATAAAGTCTACCCAAAGTCCTACTGGCTCAGAATGAAAATGATACAAGTGAGCAGAAGTTTATCAGGCCTGGTCCAGACTAGACTGGCCACTGAATAAGGGTGGGAGTTATAGGCTGACCCCAATACACACCAGCAGAAATCAAGAACTGAAAGTCCTTGGGGATCAGTGGCTATATACATCCAGGGTGCTTTTGCTTGTGGCCCTAAAAGGTAAAGGGGTCATTTCTGGGGGTTCCCATATGATGCATGAATTTGTTCAAGAAAGGCCACATCATAGTCAGAAATTGAACCTCAAGTGAAGGATGACAGTCTCTTCAAGTGGTACTCACAGCAAAAAGCAGACTCATGTTCCCTAATTCGAAAGAAATTAGAAAAAGTTAATCTTGCAATTAGAAAAAGTTAATCTTCCAGTAATAAACCTTAGTCTTTCTGGCTTCTAAATTGTATGTTTTGGCAGATAAATTAAAACATGGCCCTTTATGGTTCTTTCTTGTAACCTTACAAACCCAAAATCCTGAATCCAAATAAAAATCAAAGTTGGAAGTGAGACACTTGTTTCATCCTGGGCCAGGCTAGGAGAAAGTAGAGGTGTGTGGAAGGGAGAAAAGCAAGCCGTTTGGCAAACTGGAATCATCCCTGTCAAAGCAGCAATTTTACTTCTCACAGTGAATGCCTACAAAATAATAAATCTTCTTAATGCTGTGAGAGTTAACAATACTGTCACTTGATTGTGTCAAATAGATTCAAGATTCACAGAAACAGCAACTGAAGAAAATGCCTTTCCATATAACTCCAAGTACTTCCTATTAGAAATCGGAGCTAGTTAGCTATTTAATTTAACACAGCTCAGTGATTCTGGTTACTTTTAGAGCTCCAAAGGACTCCTCCCTCTGTGGCTCCAGAAAGAAATTTCCAAGCCATCTAGGTTTGCTACTAAATCCTTCTCTTGCTGGATACAGAAGTCCTAACCTTCAAGATGTTGTGAAAGTTTGGGCAGGTTAGGAGAAGAGCGGGAACCAAATTAGGGGAGCCAATTCCATAGAGGAGGCTTTTGTACACTTTGTTCTTGGTTATATCTGGCTGGGTATGCATTCTTGTCATCCTGCTTTGGTTTATGTAAGAAGTGTCTGGGCAGGGGGAAAGGCATTCTATTCTAGACCTCCCTCCCCCTGCAAGTTGTGGGTTCTCTTAAATTGGGCCAGACTAGGATAAAACAGTCTGAGACTGTCTTCAGTCTCTCATGACGATACACTCATTGTTAAGTGGGTAGTGAGCAAACAGCCTTCTGGTTGTCTGGGAAAAAATCACCAAGGACCTACTCTGGGTTAAGGTACATGGGGTTTTTCAAAAAGAGAGAGAACCCTGCTAGAAGTCTAGTCAGTTGTATTCCTGTAGAAATGGTACTTCTTGGGCAAGAATATCACAAAGCCCAAAAGGAAGTGTATGAGGCTGGAAGCCTCAACTCCTGAACGAAGACACAATGCTAATCTGTTGCAAGCCATGTTCCCATCTCTCATACTGTTGAGGAGGGAAACTGGAAGTGCGAGGTTGTCTCAAGAGTATCTCCAGAAAGGGGGAACAGCCTCTTTGTCCTGGACAGATTCTGGCCTCACTTGGGGGCTGGGAACCTTTTACAGAATACCCCTATAGGCCCGGGCCAGAGTCCTCTGAAGTCTTCCTTGCAAAGCAAATGAAAAGATCCAGTAGTCAAAATGTCAATGAACAAACGAAACAATCTAGGTATGTAAAATCAAATTGCCGATTTCCTCACACTTCCCTACCCCATCTTTCCAATGTTAGTCCTCTCTCCTTCAGGGATTAATGACAATAAATTCTAGCCTGAGGCCAGTTTGATCCCAGAGTTTCAGATGAGATTTCCTCCAAACTGGCTGCAAGCCCCAGTAATTACCTCCCATCCCCTTTCTCTCTCCCAACCAGGCTGCTCCTTCATAAGGAAATGCCCAACTTCTCCCAATCCTATTCCAACCTCCTGTTTTTACCATACGGGATGTGAGGACTCTGTTCAAGATTAGGCTTGTGACAACCCAACTGTTTGTTGTTCTGAACAGGCAATCTCTGGAAAGTACTTTTTGTCTGCTTTAGAGAAGCCCATCTTCTCATAATTGTGATGGGCTATGACTTAGTAAGGATTTTAAAATGTGGTCTTTTGAAACCTACCACTCCATAGCAGTGGAAGCATTTCTGGGAAATTCAGTAATCTTCTGGGACATCATCATGTATGTATGTGTGTGCATGTATATAAATATATATATACAAAATATATATATTTATATTTATATATACATACACACATACACATATATTTATATATATATAAAATATGTATAGATAAATAGATTTGTCTCTTTATATAAAGGGTATGTGTATGCATATAGATACATGCATTCATATATATATATCTATCCAAACATCCATACACAAACACACACACACACACACACACAAGCATACACAATCTTTTGAGTTCCCTTTCGTACTCAATTTCATTATATTGATTCCACCCTTTTAGGGTGTGGGCAGCAGGGAGTGGGTGAACTGCACCACATCTTCTATTTTACAAACAATTCATTAGTTCAGAGGCAGGAAAAATCTGCCCAGTACTTTTCTGATTCACTTGAATCCCCCAGTACAAAGGCCATTGGTAGTTATTTTAAGTGTATAAAATTTAAAAAAAAATTAAAAAAATAAAATAACCAATACTACCTCACTTCCCTGAAAACGTCTACCTATCTGATTGTCAGGTCAGAGCTAGAGGTGGTAGTATAAACTCCTGGCAGAGGTGAATGGGGAGAAAGAGTTAGAAGATGTGGATACTGATTATATATGAAGGCCCTACTATTTCATAAAGAAAAAAGCAAGTTAGGAAGCCATATACTCAGAAAACCAAAGCTGGAACTTCTCTATAGGGCCTTATGTGATGACATCCGATAGTCACTGCCTTAATAGGCTTCCAGGGGATGTAAAGAGAATATTGGCACTATATATTCAATTTGAGAACAGGAACTATGCTTGTTGCCATTCAAATTTGATCAGAGCTTCCCTAGAAGCAGACCACTGAGTCTGGAAGCCCAGAAAAAGACAGGGAAGGGGAAAAGATGGATATAATAGAACACCCCATCCAAATTCTGGATGAAACTAGGGTAAGCATTTTATGTCCTCCTCTAACTTGGGCCTAAAATCAGAAAAGTATAGGTTTTCCCCTCTTCCTGATCTGCTGAAGCCATCTTCTGCTTGTTATTCCTCTTTCTGTTGTGCCACAGTTCCCAGCTTTTGCTCTCGTAAGCGGCTCTTCTCACCATTCTTCACGGGGAAGTAGCGGTTACCATTATTACACACACTGCTGTCTCTGGTTAAGGCACACTGTGATGGAGCTGCAAGATGATCATTCTTCTCTTCCTTGATCAATGTGCCATTGTTTCCATTTACCTGTGAGCGAGACCGACCTTGATGAGGCTCCAGGGATTTAGAAACTCCATCTGAAGTGCTCTGTCAAAAACAGAGATATTCAGTAGAAATGGTAATCCCAAACTGGCTGATCCTTCCCAAGCACGTTTATAAGCTAGCCTGCAGAAACTGCTTCAGTTCTTCAGAAACACCAGAAAGCCCAAAGCTTGTTAACACCTAGTACACTCTGACACTGTCTGGACAACTTAGGGTGACAACAAATGGATCTGACTCAAATCCAATGGCAATGACAACACAATAATGACAGAGCTACTGTTTACAAAGCTTTACAATATATTTTTTTCAAATGCCAAAAGGGACCCTAAATGGTAGATATTATGATGCCCCATTTACAGATGAGGAAGCTGAGGCTCAGAAAGATTAAAGTAACTTGCTCAAGGAGACACAGGTAGAAACTGGTGGGGCCAGGATTGCACTCCAGGTTGGTCAGCCTCTAAAGTTTACTCTCTTAACTTCCACGCAACGCTGTCCAATACTGACAATTGGACATGTAAATGAAAGGAAAAGAAAACAAATGATAAGATCTATGTGCAATATTCCATAGAATTTTTCATAAGTAAAAACAATCATCTGGTTTTCTTTTAATTTCAGAAATGTAACTGCTCTTGAAATGCTAACACCATGAACTGTATTACCTTGAAAGTGCAGTACTGGCTCTCAATGAATATTATTAGGAATAATAACAGTGGTTGGGCATGCCAGGTACTCTGATGTTGGTTTCACAGATAAGAAAGACAAATGAGGCTTGAAAAAGTAAAATAACTTGCTCAAGGTCACTGGCATGCCTAGACTTGCATCCAAGTCTGTTTGACTCCAAAGACATTGTTCTTTCCACTAAGACACAACACATAATGGAAGTCTAATACCTGTTGAATTTGTGGTCAATTATAAATAATAACTATTAATATTTATTGAGCACTTCCCATGTTCCAGGTTCTGTGTTAAACACTACATATATCATCTCATTTAATACTCAAAATAACTCTATGAGGTAGGTACCAATTCTTCCATTTTTACAGATGAGGAATTTAGAGCACAGAGAGGTTAAGTAATTTGCCCAAAGTCACAGAACTGGTAAGTGGCAGAGCCAGATTCAAAGCTACATCATTTGGCTCCAAAACCTACACAACATGTGCGTTAACTGTGAAGTGTTTCTCAAGAACCTGGAAATAAGATGAAACTAGTAATGGATGGAATTAGCCATGTGAGGTAGTCAACAAAGAAATAAAAATGTAACAAGTAAGTGACTGAAGAACTTGAGAACACACAAAACTCCACTGACCTAGGAATAATCTCAAGAAGACAGAACTGTAATGTAAGAAGATTTAATAAGCTGCAACAATTAATTATCTCAGATTTTGGAGAAAGGGCAACTGAACAGAAAAAGGAGAGTCAGCAAGGCAATCAGCAGCAGCTCTGTCTAGGGAAGATGTCTTAGCTAAAAACAAAGTCAACGTGAGGCTTTCCCTGGCCTTCCCTGGGCTACTTCTAGAGTAGATAACAGTACCCCCAGAAATCTTAGCTAAGAGAAACTTAAGATCATCTACCATCCCTTGTTTTCCCTCAGTTTCCCCATCTGTAAAATAGAGAGAATGATAGTATCTATTTCATAGGTTCCTATAAGGGTTCAATGACATACTCCATGTAAAGCACTTAGAACATGTTGTAGAACATGTTGTGCCTGGCACATTGTAAGAACTCAATGCCAGCTAATGTTACTGTTCTGATTCCATGCCCCCAGGCAAACTTCTGATACCATGGCCTCCCTTTCAGCTTGCTCTTAGAGAGAGAAAGCTCCGGTAGACATGGTTAAGAGCATGCATACAAGAGTCAGCCAGGCCTAGGTCTGAATCTTATCTCTAACAATTAGAGTTGTTATCCCGTTTCAGAATTAGCACAGCACAGGGCTTTGGAATCAGTCAGCTCACGCTGGAATGTCAACTCTAATACTAACTTGATGGGTAATTTTGGGCAAGGTGCTTCATCCCTCTGAACCTCAGTTTTTTCCTGTTTAAAATGGGAATAATAAATACATGTATTTATGAGTGACTGGAAAAAAGTGTACAATATATTACAATAATTATTTCTTCTCACTGTAAATCAGTACTTTATCTTTCACCCCCTCCCTTCTCTTCCCTTCCCCCACTCCTTTAGCCATATCCACATAGCTATTTCTGTGATCTTGGTTAATGTGAGTCAACCACTTACAGATGGATTCACTATTATTGTACCAAAAATATCAGGTTTTTCAGACTGTATGCCTACTGATCAGTCCCTGAATCATGGTGAATTCATCAAGGCTGCACTACCTTATGGGAGACTATCTGAGTGACTAGTTTTCCTGCCTGGTGCAATCCCTTTTTGCTTACTGAGCAGCTTCTGGAAAAAGCTGAAAAGCTTTGGAAAAATCCAAAGTCACTGCTTTCTGGCTTTGGAGTACATTACAAAATGCTTTGTGTGGGGGACTTACCATTGTAGTTCCATTTGGGGCTCAAAATAACATTAAAGCAAATTTGTATTCCTTGAGAAAACATTAGACAATGGGAGTTAACATGGATGCAATGAGGGCTGGTTGTATACATGAGAGCTGAGCTGGGATTGAGGGCTGACAATAAAATTGCCTTGCAATATGGTCTAATCAGTGACCCTTGTGAGGATTAGAAACCACATATAAAATGTCTAGTAGATGGCTTGGAAGAAAGTAAGCACTCAAGAAATGGTAGCTACTATACTATGAGGAGCCCAGCAGTCTGAGGCCATTACAAGATTTTGGATCACTACAGGGGGAAGGGGGGATGCCTATCGAAGACCAGTGAGTTTAAGATCATTCTGAACCATTAAGAGTAAGCAGAATGGCGATGTCTCCTCCCCTCCCATCATCAGCAAAGGCAAAAGTCCAATTTTCTAAGCATCTCTGGTAGCCCCTCAGAAGTTCAGGCATGCTGGTGGAGTCCCACTGTTAACTTCACTTTGGTCCCTTTATGGCTGCATGTAGTGCATACTGTGCTAAGTGTAGGTCTTTAGGACACAGTACCTGGTTTCTATCTTGTGGTCTCACTCAGGGAAAAGGATGACACTGCAGCCCTGTGGGAAGAGCCTGGGCAGGTTAACCCTCATTAGACTGCTAGAGAGCAGGCGGATGAAATCAAATGCTGGGAGAAGCTATGAAAGCTCCCAGGTTTCCATGCCTGATCTCTTGCAATAAAAAAAAACAAAAACAAACAAACAAACAAACAAAACAAATGACAAGAGGTATCAAACAGAAGCTAGATCATCTCAAAAAGGTACTTACTTGTTTATTTCCTTTTTTATGTCCTTTGGATCCTCTACCAGTCTGTTCTTTTCCATGCCTTTAGAAAGTGGGGGGAAAAGTGATCATGAGGAACACATAAAGCCTGTACCTCCATTTTCACTTAGTTAACTACTCACCTCCTCTAGGAAGTTTGACCCTCTTAAGTTAGATGCCTCTCCTCTGTGTTACCACTGTAAACCTCTATCTCTGTCATTTCTATGTCATACCGAATTGTCCTGTGTCCCAAGTCCTCCTCTAGGGCAAAAACTTTTTCATCAAGGCAGGGCATTTTTATATGTTTGCTGAACTCAACTGAAAACTGGCTTTAAAAACGCAAAGTTAGTTAATGCCTCTTACCTTAATAGAAGGGTTGAATAGCTGGGCATTTTCCCAAGAGCACCTTGATTGACACTAGCTTATACCAACCTATTCAAATACATACCCCTTTCCCGGCCCACCGACAGAAACCACTTGCATGCCAAAGGAGCCATGACCCCTGGAGGATCTGCTGCCAGCCCACTGGCCCACAACCATCCCGGCAATCTCTAGTTTTCCTCCTTGGGGTGGGATTGGATGGAGACCTGGGAAGAGAGGAAGAATGGTAAGTGCACGGTAGGATAAGAGGTGGAACAAAAGATCTACAGCCCACCTACTCCGTGTATTTCCATTTCTCTATGATAAAAAGACTGTGATAACAACAAAGGGTCATGGTGGAAGCAAATTTTGGAAGAGGGTGTTGAAGATCCGTACATATCCACTTTAGCAAGTGGGGTGCGCCTGATTCATTTTCCAACTACAGAGCCTGCACACAGTAGGCATTCAATATTTGTGGAGAGAGAATGAGGTCTTAAGATCTAGCTATTGGAAAATTATAGGCCAAAACCACTTTTGATTCAAATACATGTCACTACACACTGGAGGATTAGCCAAACAATCAAACAAAACAAAAAATAATGAAACCAAAGTAACAGTAATTTATGATTAAAAAGTAAGAATAGCAACAGTTGAAAACCAGAACCAATTCAAGACAAGATAGCAGAGCTCCTTAAAACAGGAATCTTCAACTCTGTGTGTGAGCTCACAAGCACAGTACAGCTCTGTAATTTGCCACAAAAGGAAGCCTTCATAGAATACAGAATTCTAGTAAACCTTTAATTTTAGTTTGTGGAAAAAAACCCAAATATTAATAACTCTTCACTCACTTAGCAGGTTGTTAGCAAAGAGCCCTTCATTTATATAAAAGTGGGAGTCTAAGGAACTAGGTGACTAGCTAATCCTAAGAGGGCAAGAAAGACTTGCATTTGGGGATCCTACTGTGGCCTTTAAGGAGTCAGAAGGCTCCTCATGAACCACTAGTAACTGGAGACTAGGCATCAGTGAGAGCTGGGGCAATGGTGAGGACCTCCCAAGAACTTGGCCTTAATTAAGGCTGTCTTCTGAGACACAGTAAAGTCAACATGCAAAGAATGAGAGCAGGCATCTATAAAGACACCTTCAAAGGATGGAATGAATGGCTGGCTCCCTGGTTTGTGAGACTTAATCATTACTTGATTGAACAGAGCAGACACTCACACTGCTCCTCTAAGCACAGCCTTGAGCTAAACATCCATGCTGAATTTTGTGACCCTAAATTTAAGACAAATTTCAACTTCCAGCTTTATTATTTTTAAAGTGACGAGCAATACACAACAAACAGTTCAACCACAGCACTCTCAACCGATCACAGAAACTTGGTATTTCATGTTAAAATGTCCCCATTAAAATACCCTGTTTCGCCAGGGGACAAGTTGTTTGAATTATCAGGGTCAGTATCTGACCTACCTAAGTAAGAACGTCTGTTCTTCATTAAGCCACAGCTCAGATATCACCATAATGTATACATACGTGTGTGTATATACATGTGTGTGTGGATCCATGTGAGTGTGTATGTATTTGTTTTCTTCACTAAACTGCAATTCCCTGGAGGGTACAGACTATGACTTATTTCTCTCCATGCTTCTGGAAATGTGTTAGATCTACCCTCAGAGTGGAAATGGGTACATCAAGCTATGGCTGTTTGCTGACGCTGGTCATTTACTTACCTACCATTGCTCTTCCTGCAAGCTCCTGTGCACATCTGCCTATGGGGAGAGAGTGAGCTAACCAGCAACCATGAAGACCCAGTTCACATGAATTACACTTCTCAAAAGTAATAAATTGACAAAAAAAGTAATAAAGTGACTCTTGGTTTCTGCATCAGTTACTTCATGAGTGGTTTGGTGAGAGTCAAATCCTTAGGGATCAATCACCTCTATGGAGAGTGGTCTGGGAAGACAGTGGGCTCTCCTCCACAGGCTACACCCCTCCATCTCAGTAAGCTCCTCTTCAAACCACACCATAGCACAGAAGGTAAAGATATATGTGAAACTGCTGATTCTGTAACTGGCAATAATTACTGGATGGGTTACTATGAAATAGACTGAGTTTGACAAACACCTCATTCTTAGGTACTGACCTGCAAACCCCCGACTCCTTCCTTGAGGGGGAGGTGGCATTGGGACCATGGCTCGAGGGTAAAGCGAAACTGGGTAGAGAGAGGGCACCATGGGAGGCACAAAAGTAGGTGATGGAAGTAGAGCAGAAGGCAGTGGATAGTTCATGTTGACTCCTTCAAGGATGCTCTGTCTCATCTTCTCCACTTTGGTTGCCAGGTCAGCCTTCAAATGAGGGACGGAATAATAATAACAGCTGCCATTTCTTGAACTTCTCCTATGTTTCAGGCACAGTATTGGGCAGTCTAGGTACAGTCTCACAATCTATTCCCACTAAAAGAATCGAGGCCTGGAGTTAAATGGCTCAAGGTGACATACTCAGGGAAGCCTGTCTGGCACCAAAGCCCCCACTCTGCATGACACAAAACTACCATCATACTAGTTCTGACTGAGGGCTTGTGAGGCACCTTGACTAGGTCAAGGAAGACAAATATAACAAGAAGTATTTACTAATTGTCTATTACACAGCCAGCAATAGGCTAGGTTATTTTTTTAAGGGGGAGGTAACAGAATAAGGTAAAAGAGAGAAAAAAACTTGACATATACAAACGCTTTTAACCTTCTCCCCCATACCCAGGATCAGAGACCACGACCTCTGTCCAGGATAAGTCCATGCCTCTAGTCCAGAGGTCAGGAAACTTGTTCTGAAAAGGGCCAGATAGGTTTTGTAGGCCGTACTTTTTCTGTCACAACTACGTGACTCTGCCACTGTAGTGTGAAAGCAGTCATGGACAATATGTAAATGAATGAATGTGGCTATGTTCCAAAAAGCTTTATTGGAATAAAAATTCAAATTAAAAAATTTTTTAATAGTTTGCTGACCCCCTGCTCTAGTCTCTCAGCTTATATCCCACAAATGGACAAAGAAGTAAGTAAGGGCTCCTTTCCCTTGACTTTTCTCATCTTTTCGAAGGTTTTACTGCAAAAAATATCCCCTGCTTTTACTCTGCCATCTACTTTACTACCCTCTTCTATTTCCAAAATAGTTCCTTTATAAAAAATATCATCACTTTCAAAAGTGACTTACAGTTTTTATAAATAAGGGAAATGAAATTCTAAGAATTGGGGGAAAGGCATATATCTGAGTATTCCATGGGGAAGAAATAACTTGGAGCAAAAAAAGGAACATGAAAACTTGAAGCTCATTTAAAAAAAAAAACGCTTCCCAACATAATTTTGTAACATGTACATATCAGACTCTGGGCCTTTGGGATCATCCTTGACCAGGTTAGGTTATGGTCAGACACATTCTCCCACTTCTGCTACCTCCTTCCCCAATGTCTTGGCTCATTTTCCGCTTTCTGTCATTCATCCCCACAGAAGATCAGAGACAGTCTTAGCAGCTGCCCAACATGTGGTACCTGGCCATCGCAGAGCTCAACCAGGGATACTCGCTCCCGGCCTGCTTTAATTAGCTTGCTCTGGAACAGCTTGCCATCGAAGTAAATCCAGGGGCAGCAGTGTTCCCAAGGGACTGGCTGGCCACAGGCATCATTAGCAAACAGAGCTGTGTCGACCCCACTCATGAAGAGGGCAGCTAGCTGGATCCCTCGAGCATCCAGTTTCTCAATCTGAAACCACCACAGAGGAAAAACTACCATTAAGAAATTACTGTTAGTGCTTGCTTCGGCAGCACATATACTAAAATTGGAACGATACAGAGAAGATTAGCATGGCCCCTGCACAAGGATGACACCCAAATTCGTGAAGCATTCCATATTTTTATTTACAATAACCAGGACATGGAAACAACCTAAGTGTCCACCAACAGATGAATGGATAAAGAAGATGTGGCACATATATACAATGGAATATTACTCAGCCATAAAAAGGAACGAAATTGAGTTATTTGTAGTGAGGTGTATGGACCTAGAGTGTGTCATACAGAGTGAAGTAAGTCAGAAAGAGAAAGACAAATACCGTATGCTAACACATATATATGGAATCTAAGAAAAAAAAATGGTCATGAAGAACCTAGGGGCAAGACGGGAATAAAGACACAGACCTACTAGAGAATGGACTTGAGGATATGGGGAGGGGGAAGGGTAAGCTGTGACAAAGTGAGAGAGTGGCATGGACATATATACACTACCAAACGTAAAATAGATAGCTAGTGGGAAGCAGCCACATAACACAGGGAGATCAGCTCGGTGCTTTGTGACCACCTAGAGGGGTGGGATAGGGAGGGTGGGAGGGAGGGAGACGCAAGAGGGAAGAGATATGGGAACATATGTATATGCATAACTGATTCACTTTGTTATAAAGCAGAAACTAACACACCATTGTAAGGCAATTATACTCCAATAAAGGTGTTAAAAAAAAAGAAATTACTGTTATTGGTTACATTTGCTTATTCCTGTTTTGCTGATTATTCCAGTTAAATTAGAACATGTTGCCTTTCAATACAGACATTTGAGTGCATAAGCAGCCTCCATCCATTTGTTTCCCTGAGATGGTTTGGATGATACTAATTACGAAAAAAAAAAATCAGCTTTAAAACCTTAAAAAGACACCCACTTGAGAAACCATTTTTTCTGCCTGTCAAATTAGAAAAAAATTAAAACAAAACTAAAGACCAAAAGAACACCCAATGCTGATGAGGATATGGTGAAATAAATGGGCACACTCAAATAAAACTAATGAGTAATGTATATTACAATTAAGCAATATATATCAAGAACCTTAAAAATGTTCACATTTGTTGACTCAGAAATTCTACTTTTAGGAATCTATTCTAAGGAAGTAGAGATGTGAATAAAGCTCTATGCATAAAGATATTAATTACAGGACTTCCCTGGTGGCACAGTGGTTAAGAATCTGCCTGCCAATGCAGGGGACACGGGTTCAAACCCGAGTCCAGGAGGCTCCCACATGCCACAGAGCAACTAAGCCCATGCGCCACAACTACTGAGCCTGCGCTCTAGAGCCCGCGAGCCACAACTACTGAGCCCATGTGCCACAACTCCCGAAGCCTGCGTGCCTAGAGCCCAAGCTCCGCAATGAGAGAAGCCACTGCAATGAGGAACACGTGCACCGCAATGAGAAGCACGCGCACCGAAACGAAGAGTAGCCCCCGCTCGCCGCACCTAGAGAAAGCCCGTGCGCAGCAACGAAGACCCAATGCAGCCAAAAAAAATTTTAAAAAAAGATGTTAATAATTACATATAATAGGTGAAAACTGGAAACCAAATGGCCAACATTAGAATAATTAAATGATACATCCATATGATAAAATATTTAGCAGAAATTTTTAAGACATAGAAAATATGTGCTATATTAAGTTTAAAAATACAGTATATAATTACATAAATAATATTTCAACTATGTAGAAAATACCTGACAAAAGTCTGGAAAAAACCATCAAAATGTTCACAGTGGTTATCTCAAGTTGGCCTGTTAGATGGCTTTACCAGGAAAAGGGGAAGTACTTGCAGGCCCCCTCCTAGGTGTGGTGTGGAGTTGTCAGTACCTGCTCTAGCACCAAGCAGTATCACATTTACTGTAAAAAGGAACCCACACTGTCTGTCTAAGACTGTTTTCGTCTTTTCCTTAGTTGACCCTACTGAAATCAAGATTTTGTAAGACTTACTAGACTTTATCTTCTAGTTTATACTAGGGCCTGAAAGGACCATGGCTACTGAAGTCGGAAGAGGAATGTCCTGCATTAGTACCTAATATTTATTGAGTACTGTGTACTTAAAATGTGCTAGACACTGTTCTAAGTGTTTTGCATGGATTATTTTATTTAATATCTTCATAACCCTACAAGTAAGGAAACTGAAGTTACAGGGGTTAAGCAACCTGCCCAAGGACACATAGCTAGAAGGTAATGAAGCTAAGATTCAAAGTCAAGCCAGCCTGGCTTCAGAGCCTGCCCTCCAACCTACTATATTTTACTGCCTTCAGTTATATGGTGGATTTACTTTCTTCCTTATGCTTTTCTAGACTTTCCTCTAACACCCAATAAGTATTATTTCAAAAGGGAGGGTAGCACAGGGAATTATACCCATTATCTTATAATAACCTACAGTGGAATATAATCTGCAAAAGTACTGAATCACTGTGCTTACACTTGAAACTAACACAATATTGTAAATCAACTATACTTCAATAAAAAAGGGAGGGTGGACATTTACTCAGAGACAAACAGGGAACACCAGGATAAGTCCCCTGTAGCATCTTTTGTAAGAGTTGGAAACCTTACTGTGGCCTATGGGCCACAACTTATTTGCCTTACACAATATCCATTTTTTTCTACCCATTCTCACCTATCACTACGTGAACAGTGTTGGCTTTATTAATAGACATAAATATTTGGCTAAAGTAAATCAAACATTTACCTGCAGAACTTACTCTTCTCCCCAGCTCCAGGAAAAAAAGACCTAAAATAAAGCTATGAGCTCATAAAAGAAAGAATTTAAATGAGGATCGATCAAATCACCTTGAGTTCTTGAAGCTGATCTGGTTCATAAAGCTGAGTAGATACTGCCTGTGCAAGGAAGGTGTCTAGCTCATGGCGATGCAGGATTCGGCCACCAGGCCACTGAACCATATATCTAGAAGATAAAACCATCATTAGGTGACAAAAGCTCATTTATTCATTTCACAAACACTTATTAAGCTAGGGTCTGGCCATGGGCCAGACTCTAGCTAGGTTCTGATAATTCCAATGAAATAACGTAAAAGAATCTCTGCCTTTGGTTACTTACCATCTAGGTAGTAGAGGAGACAGGCACGTATGTCAACAAAGACAGGACAGTGTGTTAAGTACCAAGATAGAAGAATGCACAGGGTGCTACAGGAGCACAGAAGAGGGCTACTACTGGAAGAGTAAGGAAGGCATCCTGAAGAAAAAGTCAATAGGAGCTGTTACAAAGGGCTATAGAAATCAGTGAGACAAATGGTGGAGAAAGGATGCTCTAGACTGAGAGAACAGCATGTGTAAAGGCATGGAGGTGTGGAGTTCAGTATGATATACCAGGGCCCATAGTGCTGGAGCTAAGCAGGTTTGCAGTGACAGGAGGTGAGATTAGAAAGTAGGCCAAACTATGGAAAACAGTATGGAGATTCCTCAAAAAATTAAAACTAGAACGACTACATCATCCAGCAATTCTACCTCCTGTAATGCTATATCCGAAGGAAACAAAAACATGCACTTGAAAAGATACCTGCACCCCCATGTTCACTGCGGTATTATATAGCCAAGACATGGAAACAACCTAGGCATCCATCAATGAACAAATGGCTAAAGAAGTTGTGGTGTTTATATACACCATGGAATATTATTCAGCCATACAAAAATGAGGAAATCCTACCACTTACAACAACATGGATAGACCCTGAAGGCATTATGCTAAGTGACATAAGTCAGAGACAGAAAAATATTGTACCATCTCACTTATATGTGGAATACAATAATAAATTTAAAAAACCCCACCAAACTCATTGAAAAGGAGATGATATTTGTGGCTATCAGAGACAGGGGATGGGGGAGGTGGGGGACGAGGAATTAGAAGAAGGTGGTCAAAAGGTACAAACTTCCAGTTAAAAGATAAGTAAGTACTAGGGATGTAAAGTACAACATGGTGACTATAGCTAACACTGATGCACGGTATATAGGAAAGTTATTAAGAGAGTAGAACCTAAGAGTTCTCATCATAAGGAGAAATTTTTTCTCTTTCATTTTTATTGTATCTATATGAGATGATGGATGTTAACTAAAGCTATTGTGGTAATCATTTCACAATGTATGTAAATCAAACCATCATGCTGTAGACCTTAAAATTATACAGTGATGTATGTCAATTATTTTTCAATAAAACTGGAAAAAAAAGAAAGTAGGCCAGATCGTGAAGGGTCTCAGAAACAATATTAAGAAATTTGGACCTTCACCCTGAAAATATACGAAGACAGTTAAGGATTGTCAGCAGGAGATTGGTTTGATATTGACTGGCTCAGAGGGTAAGGGACAAGAGGTATGGATACCAGTTAGGAGGCAACTGAAGCAACCTGTGGCCAAAGAGGTCTGAACAAAGGCACTGGCTGAGGGCACAGAGAAGGCCAGGGGACAAAGACAAGAGTTATTAAGATGATATATTTATCATATTACTATTACTAGTATTTACATTATTATATATACTATATAAAGCATTAAATATTACATTATAATATATGCAGGAAAGTATAAGTTACTCATAGGAATAACACTTACTACATGCCTCTTGTATTCTAGATACCTTGCCAGGAACTTTATATACATAGAATGTGGTAGAATAGAATAGAGACTTGGAATCTGACATACTTGGTTCCAACATAGGTTCCACTACTTTTATATGTGACTCTGGGCAAATGCCTAAAGCTCTAGGGACTTGAATTCACTCATCTCTAAAATGGGGATAATACTATCTAAATCTCAAAGGTTGTAATAAGTAAAGGAGAAAATGAATGTAAAAGCACTTAGCATATGGCATAGCAGAACTCTTGGTTACTATTTGTAACTAATTCAATCATGGTATAATCCTTCTTTTACTATTTGGTGAAGCCTCCCATATCTTATATTAAATTCTCACACATACAAGAATCTGTTTCTACCCTATTTATTCTGTGTTTTATTTCTCATGCCAGTACCATACTGACTTAAATTTTAAATATGCTTTAATATTTAGTGGTCTCTACTTTTACTCCATGTCTTTCCTCCATGTCTTTGAATTTTAAGCAACATTTATGATTTTATTCTGATTACAAAAGTTCAAGTTCATTCTCATTCAGAAAACATTTAAAAAGCCAAAAAATGTATGAAGAAAATGAAAAGCAAAAACGGAAATAATTTGTAATCTTACCATTTAGATATAACCACTGTTAAGTTCACGATTTTGGCTTCTTTCTTCCTAGCATCTCAAATCTCAATTTTTTCTCTCTCTTTCACACTATATATAGAATATTATATCTTGCTTTTTCCACTCAACATAATACTATAAGAACCTTTCATTCATTAAATACTTTTCAAAAATATGATTTTAAATGACTGTATGTTCCTTGTATGTTTATCAATTTACTTAAATATCCTATAATATTGGACACTTATACTGTTCATTGTTTTTCTTTTATTATAAAAAATACTACAAAGATATTCACATATATAAATCTCGCTGTATCTCTGATTATTCATTCCCTTAAGATAGATTTCTAGAAGTGGAATTATTATGTCAAAGGTTATGTCCATTTTAAAGGTCCTCAATACATATTGCAGAAGTGTTTTCCAGGGCTTCCCTAGTGGCACAGTGGTTAAGAATCCGCCTGCCAATGCAGGGGACACGGGTTCGAGCCCTGGCCCAGGAAGATCCCACATGCCACGGAACACCTAAGCCCGGGCGCCACAACTACTGAGCCTGCACTCTAGAGCCCGCGTGCCACAACTACTGAAGCCTGCGCGCCTAGAGCCCGTGCTCTGCAACAAGAGAAGCCACTGCAATGAGAAGCCCGCGCACCACAACGAAGAGTAGCCCCTGCTCGCCGGAACTAGAGAAAGTCCACGCACAGCAATGAAGACCCAACACAGCCAAAAATAAAAACAAATTAATTAATTAAAAAAATTGTTTTCCAGACCCATTTGTCCTAACTCCCAGTAGTATGTCAGCATGAATTATCATTAATCTTTGATGTTTTTATGGGCAAAAAAAGTCTCTTGCTATTTAAATTTCTGTCTCTTTGATTGCTAATCATGAGGTTGCATATTTTTCCCAAACACGTATTTACTTCTATGGCTGGTCTATGTCTATCATAGACATGTCAGTGAATTTGCTTGTTCTGTCTATTGCTCTGTCTCAGATAATCTAAAGCCTTAATCTTTATAATAGTGACAGCTATTTGGACACACAGTGGACAGCTGATCCAAGTCAAATCAATCCATGGCTTGCCAGAGTCTTGAGAATTTGAGCTAAGAGATTCAGAGGATGATGAAACAGACAAGCAGAAAGAAGAGCTACACAGGTCCGTGAGAGAGTGGGCAGTCTCTGTTCCTGCCTTTCCAGTACTATTCCCTGTGTACACCACTTTTCTGGTCCTTAGATGACTATGAGACTACCTGTTATATCTTTACAACAAGATAGCTAGAGTGGCTTTTCTTTCTTGTAAACAAATGAATCCGAAGAGAGTATCATTTACCCACTTTTGTTTGGGGATGCTAGTATTTAAAAAGCTTTTATATATTGAGAATACTGACACACTGTCTGTTATAACTGTAGCAAATATTTTCCCAGTTTGTCATTTGTCTTTAATTTTATGTATTTTGGCATATAGATATAGTCATAGTTATTGATCTTTTTACGTCTTTCCTTTTTTGTGGGGAGGGTCTCAAGTCTTTATTTTGTTCTTTAACACTACTTCATTTTTTCAAAATAAATCTTTTATTTTGCAGTAATTTTACATATACAGAAACTTACCAAAAATGCTTTATTGAGGCATAGTTTACACACCATACAATTCATCCATTGTAAGTGTAGAATTTAATGATTTTTAGTAAACTTACAGAGTTGGGCAACTATCACCACAGTTGAGTTTTAGAACATTTGCATTGCCCCCAAAAGATTCCTCAGGCCCATGCGCAGTCACTCCCCATTCCCACCCCTGGGCAATCACTTTCTATCAACTTTACTATCTCTAACAACTTTCTATCTCTATAGATTTGCCTTTCTGGACATTTCATATAAATGGAATAATATAATATGTGGCCTTTTGTGTCTGGCTTCTTTCCTTAGCATAGTTTTTATTTTAATTAAACTTTTAATTTTGATATTATTGTAGATTCACATGCAGTTGTAAGGAATGAAAATGAGGGATCCCTTGAACACTTTACCCAGTTCTCCTAATGGTAATATCTTACAAAACTATAGTACAATATCACAACCAGGTATTGATACTGACCCAATCAAGATACAGAACAGTTCTACTCAAAAAGACTGTTCATTCATTTATTCATTCCATGAACAATATGCATGAGCTGAGACTCTACTGTGTGTTAGGCATGAGTTCAAATCCTGGCTCTGCCACTTAGTAACGGTTTGAACTCAGGAAAGTCACTTCACCTCTCTGAAACTTGCCTTCTTATCTGTTCAATAGGGAGAATAACAACACCTTCCTCACAGAGTGGTTATTGGTGGAATTACATTTAAATTGGTGAGCACTTAATGAGAGCTATATTGAGTAGGGAACTCTCAATGAAGTGCTTCTTATTCCTCTCCCCTGTGGGATCCATAGGGTCTCAACCTTGGAAATCCTTTTATGTTAGCTTCAACTTAATCACTGTGTACTTGTTGTTTCCTGAAAATTGTTTGTAGCTTGGGCCAAGACCTTAGATTATGGTGTTTGTATAGGACTCAAATGTTCTAGCCAACTCCTTTGACATCCAACCATGTTTTGGGTTTGCCAACTCCCTTTTGCAAATGAATAAACAAGCAAACAAACAAAAACTAGAAAGCAACTTTTTTGGAAAGGAGCATAAAATAAAATTTAAGGAAAAGAGTGAAGTTGGAACATGGTCTAAGGTAATTCTGCCATATCCACTTGAACCCAGGTCAAAATGCTTGATCATTAGCTCACTTGCTCACCCTCTCCCACAGCTCTGGCATCTTTTCCAGCTCTGGGATGATTCCCAACAGAACAAGGAGCCCTACCATTTGAAGAACATGCCCACCCCTTCTTGCTTGTCTTTTCCGTTCATTTTCTGGAAAGATTCGCTTAACATTCTTCCCTTTAATACAGATCCCATCCTTCACTAATTGGTGTGAGAAAGGTGAGGCATTCCATTTTCAAGGCCAGGCCCATGTAAGTGGTTGCTTCTGGCTTTTGCAAGTCCTCCAGCTGGTTTGGAGCAACAGGGAGGCTGGCTGTGTCCCCTAGGAAAGCACTGTCAAACTGTGGGCCTGGGGAAGTAACTTGAGAACAGGCAAGTGGGTAAGTACCTCAGGAGGTAATAAAGCACAGAGCCAGCCAAGGAGCAGAAACCCGGGCCTGAGAAGCTGTCCAGGAGTGTGCTTTATGAGCCTCTGAACAGCAGAGCTCTCTGGAGCACAGGAAACCGTGCATCAAAAGTGCAGCAGGCTTTCTAGTGGCCAAATCCAATCACGCTCTAATTAGGCTAAGTTTTAGGAGGCAAAAGCCTTGGGCAGCAAATATCTCTACACAAGAAAGTGGTGAGAAGTAAGGCTTTGTCACTAAGACTCAACATCTAACCCTGAAGTCTGGTTCAAGGATTAGATTCTTTTTTTAACTTTTATTTTTATTGAAGTATAGTTGATTTACAATGTTGTGTTAGTTTCAGGTGTACAGCAAGGCGATTCAGATATATATATATCTGTATATACACTTCTTTTTCAGATTCTTTTCCATTATAGGTTATTACAAGATACTAAATATAGTTCCCTGTACTATACAGTAGGTCTTTGTTGTTTATCTATTTTATATATAGTAGTGTGTATCTCTTAATCCCGTACTCCCTCCCTACCTTTCCCCTTTGGTAACCATAAGTTTGTTTTCTGTCTTGAGTCTGTTTCTGTTTTATAAATAAGTTCCTTTGTATCATTTTTTTTAGATTCCACATATAAGCGATATCATATGACATTTGTCTTTCTCATAAAAAAGAATGAAATAATGCCATTTGCAGCAACATGGATGGACCTAGAGATTACCATACTAAGTGTAATAAGTCAGACACAGAAAGACAAGGATTAGATTCCACAGGCCTTATATACCCTCTCTCCACAGCACAACCAGCAGGTTCAGGGAACTGATAAGGTTGATGAAAACAGCACGTGAAAAAAACTAAAAGATTGCCTTATATTTAAAGAATATTTTGTTGTTTTTAAAATGTATATAAACCCTTTATGAATACAGTTTTAGTTTAAGGTATGTTAAGACAGCAACATAGGATAGAGAATTGTAACTTTTATGATAGGATATGTGAGGCTCTTCAGCCAAATAATCTTTTCTGAAAAAGCTGATACACATGCCCCAACCAGTGATTAGAGGTCCAATCTTCTGCAACCCCCAGAGGATATGCTATAGCAGATCATGAAGCGACTTAGGATATTGTTCTGTCAATGAGAGTCAGTGTTCCGTGACATTTCTTGAGGCCCCATTATGCATGGAGATGCTTAGGTTTCAGACTGTAGATGTGGACTGGAACCTCTAGGGAGCATATGTGGTGGGTTAACCACAACATATGGAGACGAAGGAGGAAAGAATTCGTCACCCCATTGTTTACTCACTGTTTTCTACAGACTCTACTGCTTAGTTTGCTCCTCAAGTATAAAGTAAGAAGGCTGTTTGGGGGCATTGTTATATATGTATCTATGCCAGATGGTTCTTTTCTTACCTTCTTATTGCTTTATAAGCTCCCAACACTACTCCTATCCCTTCCCTGTGTAGCCTGGATAGGTTAATAACTCCTATGTACTCTCAGAGCTCTCTACACTCACCTCTACTGTTCCGTGCACTTACCACATTGTACTGAAGTTGTCTGTTCATGAGTGTCTCCTCTGCTCTACTGGGAACTCCCCGAAGACAGAGACTAGGTCTTTCTCATATCTGTTTCCCCAGCACCTATGGGTGCTTAGTAGATGTTTGTTGGACAGTCTGGGGGAACTTGAGGGTATTAACCGAGTTTTATTTTAACCTTGTAATCTAACAGTACCTTATACACAGTAGGTGTTCCATGTATATCTTCTCTGATAAAATTAATTTTTAAAGGGCTTAAAGATATATGGTACTAAATGTAAAATAGATAGCTAGTGGGAAGCAGCCGCAGGGTGGGATAGGGAGGGTGAGAGGGAGACGCAAGAGGGAGGAGATATGGGGATATATGTATATGTATAGCTGATTTACTTTGTTATAAAGCAGAAACTAACACACCATTGTAAAGCAATTATACTCCAATAAAGATGTTAAAAAATATATATATATATGGTGCTGTCATACAGAGTGAAGTAAGTCAGAAAGAGAAAAACAAATACCGTATGCTAACACATATATATGGAATCCAAAAAAAAATGGTTCTGAAGAACCTAGGGGCAGGACAGGTATAAGACGCAGATGTAGAGAATGGACCTGAGGACACGGGGAGGGGGAAGGGCAAGCTGGGACGAAGTGAGAGAGTGGCATGGGCATATATACACTACCAAATGTAAAATAGATAGCTAGTGGGAAGTAGCCACATAGCACAGGGAGATCAGCTCAGTGCTTTGTGTCCACCTAGAGGGGTGGGATAGGGAGGGTGGGAGAGAGACGCAAGAGGGAGGAGATATGGGGATATATGTTTATGTATAGCTGATTCACTTTGTTATACAGCAGAAACTTAACACACCATTGTAAAGCAATTGTACTCCAATAAAGATGTTAAAAAAAGAAGATATAGAACAGTTCTACCACCACAAGGATCCCTCATATTACCTTTTATAACCACACCTCTCTTCTTCCCCCACTGATGTATTTAACCCCTGGCAATCACTAATCTGTTCTTCATTTCCCTAATTTTGTCATTTCAGCAATGTTATATAAATGGAATCACACAGCAGGTAATCTTTGGGGACTGGCTTTTTTACCTAAGACAATTCCTTTAAGATTCATCTAAGTTGTGTGTTATTAAAAGTTTGTTGCTTTTTGGGAATTCCCTGGTGGTCCAGTGGTTAGGACTCCACGCTTTCACTGCTGAGGGCCCGGGTTCAATACCTGGTCTGGGAACTAAGACCCTGCAAGCCGCTTGGTGTAGACAAAAAAAAAAAGTTTGTTGCTTTTCATTGCTGAGTAGAATTCCATCATATGTGTGTACAATAGTTGAATAATTCATCCACTGAGAGAAATCTGAGTTGTTTCCAACTTTGGGGTATTACGAATAAAGGTCCTGGGACTTCCCTAGTGGTGCAGTGGTTAAGAATCTGCCTGCCAATGCGGGGGACACGGGTTCGAACCCTGGTCCGGGAAGATCCCACATGCCGCTGAGCAACTAAGCCCATGTGCCACAACTACTGAGCCTGCGCTCTAGAGCCCTCGAGCCACAACCACTGAGCCTGCGTGCCACAACTACTGAAGTCCACGCACCTAGAGCCCGTGCTCCGCAACAAGAGAAGCCACCGCAATGAGAAGCCGTTGCACCACAACGAAGAGTAGCCTCCACTCTCTGCAACTAGAGAAAGCCCACGAGCAGCAATGAAGACCCAATGCAGCCATAAATAAATGAATGAATGAATAAATAAAAGAATGAATGAATGAATGAATAAATAAAAGAATAAATAAATGAAAGAATAAAGGTGCTATAAACATTAGTGACCTTAGTGTACAGGTTTCTGTGGGGACGTAAATGTTCACTTCTCTGGGGTAAATGCCCAACAGTGCAATTGCTGAGTTGTACAGTGGTTTTTAAAGAAACTGCCAAATTGTTTTTCAAAGTGACTGTACCATTCTACATTTCCAACACCAATGTATGAATGATCCAGTTTGTGTTTTCCCCATCATGTAGTATTATCATTATTTCTTACATGAGCCATTCTGAGAGGTGTGTAATGATATCTCATTGTGGTTTTAACTTGCATTTCCCTAATGGCTAATAATATTGAACATCTTTTCATGTGTTTTTTGGTCATCGTATACCCTCTTCAGTGAAATGTCATGTATTTTGCCATTTTCTAATTAAATTATTTGTTTGTCTGGTTTTTTCTTGATGAGTTTTGAGAGCTCTTTATATATTCTAGACACTAGGCTTTTCTCAAATATGTGGTTTGCAAATATTTTCTCCCACTTCGTAGCTTGTCTTTTCATCCTCCTTACATGGGCATTCAACCGGCAAACGTTTTTAATTCTGATGAGATCCAATTTATAAATTTTTCCTTTTATGGATCATGCTTTTGGCAACAAGTCTAAGAACAATTTGCCTAGCTCTAGAACCTGAAAATATTTCCATTCTTCTAAAATTTGTATAGTTTTATATTTACATTTAAGTCTATGATCCATTTTGAGTTGATTTTGGGGGGAGATATGCTAGTATTTTTATTTTATTTACATTTAAACTTCACCAAACACTGAGCTCAAGTATATGGTGGCCCTTTGTTCAGAGTTTTTAAATGGACAGACAGCTTTAAGGGTGCAATGTATTTAATACTGCACAATATATTCAACAGTTAGAGAATCTAGGGGATGGTATAACTACATACTTTTATACATTTAGTAGCACAAGTAGAGGGACAAGCTCTGCAACTGGAGGAGAAACCCATTCAGGACTGAACAGAGAGGTCCTTGGTTGCTGAGAGAATCTCCCCTTGACTTCAGCCTCGAGACAAACCAAGGAGTCTGTCAGGACACAAAAACCACTGAATTCAGAACAAACAGGAGCAACAGAATAGGTACTGAGGAATTGGCTCTTGCCAATTAAGATTGTGGAGGCCAGTCTGAAGCGAGTAGGGCTGGCTGGAGGCAGGAAATGTGGCAACTCAAGTCCAGGATCTGTAGATTAGAACAGCAGTCTAGAGACAGAATGGTTAGTGCTTTCTTCAAAAATTCCCAGTTTTTTAAGCAAGTTCCTAGGATGCCTTCCTTAAACAAGGTTGAGTTAATTTTTGTATAATGTTTGAGGTTTAGGTCGAAGTGTTGTTTGTTGGCCTATGGATGTCCAATTGTTCCAACACCATTTGTTGAAAAGGCTATCCTTTCTCCACTGAATTGTTTTTGCACTTTTGTAAAAAATCAGTTGAGCATATTTGTGTTGTTCTATTTCTAGGTTCTTAATTTTGTTCCATTGACCTATGTGTTTATCAGTTAGCAAATACCTCCATTGTCTTGACTACTTTAGCTACAATATTAAGCCTCAATATTGGGTAGAGTGATTCCTATACTTCTTTCTTCTTTTGCAAGATTGTTTTAGCTATTGTAAGGGCCTATGCCTTTCTATATAAATTTTAGAATAAGTTTGTCTACATCCATTAAATCCTTGCATTAAGCCCACAGGTTTTGTAATAAACCTACAGATCAATTTGAGAACTGAGTTTTTCAGTGGTAAGTGTATGAACTTTCTTTGATTTCTTTCATCGTCACGAAGCATAATGATTTTGAGGTTGATTCATGCTCTGACATGCACCAGTAGTTTGATTTTACTGCTGAGTAATATTTTATTGATGGACATATCACACGTTTATCCATCTACCAGTTAATAGATATTTGAGTTATTTCTACTTTTTGACTATTATGAATACTGTTTCTTTGAACATTCATGTGCAAGTCTTAGTGTGGACCTATCTTTTCAATGCTCTTGGGTAGATACCTAGGAGTGAAATAAATGAGTCATATGATAATTTATGTTTAACCTTCTAAGAAAATGCCAAACTAATCTCCACTTTAAATTCCCACCAGCAATGTATGAGGGAATCCCAATTCTCTGCAGCCAGGCCTACATTTGTCATTGTCTGTCTTTTTTATTATAATTATTCCAGCTGAGTGAAGTGGTGTTTCATTGTGGTTTAAATTTGCATTTTCCCAATGATTACTGAAGTTCAGAATTTTTTCATGTGCTTATATTCCAAACTTATGTCTTCTCTGGTGAAATGTCTATTCACATCTTTTACTCATTTTAATTATTATTTCTTTTATTTATTTGTTTATTTATTTATTTATGGCTGTGTTGGGTCTTTGTTGCTGCGTGGGCTTTCTTTAGCTGCGGCGAGTGGGGGCTACTCTTCATTGCAGTGCACGGGCTTCTCATTGCGGTGGCTTCTCTTGTAGAGCACGGGCTCTGGGCGCATGGTCTTCAGTAGCTGTGGCACGCAGGCTCAGTAGTTGTGGCTTGTGGGCTCTAGAGTGCAGGCTCAGTAATTGTGGCGCGCGGGCTTAGTTGATCAGCAGCATGTGGGATCTTCCCGGACCGTGGATTGAACCCGTGTCCCCTGCATTGGCAGGCGGATTCTTAACCACTGCGCCACCAGGGAAGTCCCTTTTAGTCATTTTTAGATTGAGTTGTTTATTTTCTTATACATTTTAAGGGTTCTTTATATATTGATATGAGTCCTTTATCAGATACATGATTTGTAAATATTTTCTCCAGTCTGTGGTTTGTCTTTTCAGTTTTTTAATGGTGGCTTTTGAAGCGTAAAAGTTTCGTATTTGGATGAAATCTATTTTTTTTAGGTGACTTTTGCTTTGGCGGTTGTATCTAAGAAATCTTCACCTAACCCAAAATCATGAAAATTTTCTCCTGTAAGTTTGATAGTTTTAACTATCCCATTTTGGTCTATGATCCATTTTGAGTAATTTTTGTGTATAGTGTGAGGGATCTAAATTCATCATTTTTATCAGATCAGGTCAAGTTGGTTGCATGAGTCTTCCGTATTTTTGCTGACTTTCTGTCTAGTTGTTCCAGCTATTATTGAGAGTAGGGTATTGAAGCTTTCAGCTATCATTGTTGAAGTGTCTATTTCATTCTTAAATTCTACCAGGTTTTGCTTCATGTATTTAGGGACACTGTTGTTAGGAATACATGTTTATATTGATAATTATTATATCTTCCTGATGAATGGACCCTTTTATCACTACAAAATCTTATTTGTCTACAGTAACATTACTTGTCTTAAAGTCTATTTTGTCTGATATTAGTATAGCTATTATAATTCTCATATGGTTATTGTTTGCATGGTATATTTTTTCTATTCTTTGTCTTTCAACCTATTTGTGTCTTTGACTTTAAAGTATATCTCCTGTAGATAGTCCATGCTTTGTATCCAATCTCACAATCTCTGCCTTTTGACTGGAATGTTCAGTCCATTTACATTTGATGTAGTTGTTGATATGTTTAGATTTATAGGTTTCATAACTTTTTTGTTTGTTCTTCTTTTACTGCCTTCTACTGCATTAAATAGATACTCTCCAGTGTAGCATTTTAATTATTTTTGTTGGTTTTTTATATATTTTTAGTTATTTTCATAATGGTTGCTGTGTAGATTACAAAATACATCTTAACTGGGCTTCCCTAGTGGCTCATGGTTAAGAATCTGCCTGCCAATGCAGGAGACACGGGTTCGATCCCTGGTCCGGGAAGATCCCACATGCCACGGAGCGACAATGCCCGTGCGCCACAACTACTGAGCCTGGCACCACAACAAAGAGTAGCCCCTGCTTGCCGCAACTTGAGAAAGCCCGCACACAACAACGAAGACCCAATGCAGCCAAAAATAAATAAATTTATATTAAAAAAACCCTGAAATACATCTTAACTGACAAACCACATCAAATTAGTACTAAGTAATTCCAGTAGGAGGTAGAAACATTGCTCCAAAGAGTTCACTTCTTTCCTCCCTCCATTGCATTATTATTTTCATGTATATTATACCATTATTCTAAAACCAACACAAAATTTTATAATTATTGATTTACGCAGTTGTCTTTTAAATCAGTTAAGTGAATAAATGAGAAAAAATATATTTATACCACTTTTTATATATATCTATGTAATTACCTTTACAGATGGTTATTATTCATTCATTTGGTGTCATTTCCTTTCAATCTGAAGGACATCTTTTAATACTTCTTGTATGGCAAATTGGTAGCAATAAATTCTCTTAATCTTTGGTTATCTGGGGATCTATTTCACTTTCCTTTCTACTTTACAGCTTTATTGAGATAAAATTATTATAGTATACAATTCATGTATTAAAAGTGTATAAGTCACTGGTTTTTAGTATATTCACAGGGCTGTGTAACCATCACCACTAAATAATTCCACAACATTTAAATCACCCAAAAAGAAACCTCATATCCATTAGCAATCACTCTACATTTGCCCCTCCCCCAGGTCCCTGGCAACCACACATCTACAGATTTACCTATTCTGAACATTTCATATAACTAGAACTATATAATATATGTCATTTTGTGACTGGTGTATTTCACTTAGCCTAATGTTTTTCAGGGTTCATCCATGTTATAGCATAAATCATAGTTAATTGCTCTTTATAGTTGAATAATATTCTATTGTACAAATATACCACATTTTGTTAACCCATTCATCAGCTGATGGACATTTGAGTTGTTTCCACTTTTTGGATATTATGAGTAATGTTATATGAATATTCATGAACATGTTTCTTTGTGAATATGTGTCTTCATTTTATGTTCTCACCAGCAGTGTTCCAATTTCTCCACATCCTCACCAACACCTGTTGTCTGTCTTTTTGATTATAGCCACCCTAATGTGTGTCAACTGGTATCTCATTGTATTTTTGATTTGCAGTTTCCTAAAGATTAGTGATGTTGAGTATCTTTTCATATGCTTATTGGCCATTTACATATCTTCTTTGGAGAAATGTCAACTGAATTTTTTTGTCCATTGTAAAAATTAAATTATCTCTCCTTTATTATTGAGTTGTAAGAATTCTTTATACATTCTGGATACTATACCCTTATCAGATATGATTTGCAAATATTTTCTCCCATTCTGTGAGTTGTGTTCTCACTTTCTTCATGGCATTGTCTCCAGCACACAAGCTTTTAGTTTTGATCTAGTCCAATTTATATAATTTCTTTTTGCTACTTATGATTTTAGCACCATATCTAAGAAACCATTGTTTAACCTGAGATCATGAAGATTTACACATGTTGTCTTCTAAAGGTTTTATAATTTGGGCTCTTACATTTACACCTATGATACATTTTGAGTTAATTTTTGTGTATGATGTGAGGTAGAGGTCCAACTTCATTCTTTTGCATATGAATATCGTTATCACAAAACTATTTGCTGAAACGACTATTTTTCCCCATTAAATTATCTTGGTACCCTTGCCAAAATTCAATTGACCATAAATGGAAGGGTTTATTTCTGGGAACTCAACTGTACTCCATTCATTTAAATGCCTATCCATATGCCACTATCTCAATTACTGTAGCTTTTGTAGTAAATGTTAAAATTGGGAAGTGTGAATCTACAACTTTGTTCTTTTTTTCAAGATTGTTTTGGCTACTCTGAGCCCATTGCATTTACACATTAATTTTAGTGTCAGCTTGTTAACTTCTGCAAAGAAGCCATCTGGGATTTTGGATTATGTTAAATATGGAGATCAAACTTGGGGACTACTGCCATCTTAACAACCTTATGTCTTCTTATACATGAACAAGGGATGTTTTTACATTTATTTAAATCTTCTTTAACTGTAGTTTTCAATTTACAAGTCTTGAACTTCTTTTCTCAAATTTATACCAAGTATTTCATTCTTTTGCAGGTTATTATAAAAGGAGTTGTTCTCTTGATTTTATTTTGGAATATTGATTACTAGTGTATCAATTACAATTGATACTTGTATATTGATCTTATATCCTGTGACTTTGTTGAACTCATTTATTTTTAAAATTTATTTATTTAATTTATTTATTTTTGGCTGCATTGGGTCTTCGTTGCTGCACATGGGCTTTCTCTACTTGTGGAGAGCGGGTGCTACTCTTTGTTGCGGTGCACATGCTTCTCATTGCGGTGGCTTCTCTTGTTGCAGAGCACAAGCTCTAGGTGCCTGGGCTTCAGTAGTTGTGGTGCACGGGCTCAGTAGTTGTGGCTCATGGGTTCTAGAATGCAAGCTCAGTAGCTGTGGAGCACGGGCTTAGTTGCTCTGGGGCATGTGGGATCTTCCCGGACCAGGGATCGAACCTGTGTCCCCTGCATTGGCAGGTGGATTCTTAACCACTGTGCCACCAGGGAAGCCCTCATTTATTGGTTTTAATTGTCTGTTTTGTCATACTCTAAAAAAATTGTGGTAAAATACACATAACATAAAATTTACCATCTTAACCATTTGTAAATGTACAGTTCAGTGGTATTAAATACAGTCACATTGTGCATCCATCACCACCATCCATCCCCGTAACTCTTTTCATCTTGTTAAACTGAAACTCTATACCTATTAAACAATACCTACCCATTCTTCCCCACCCCAATTCTGTAGCTCATATAAGTGGAATCATACAGTATTTGTCTTTTCGCGACTGGCTTATTTCACTTAACATAATGTCCTCAAGATTCATCCATGTTGTAGCGTATTGTAGAATTTCCTTCCTTTTAAAGGCTGAATAATACTCCATTGTATGTATATACCACATTCATCACTTGATGGACACTTGTGTTGCTTCCACATTTTAGCTACTGTGAATAATGCTACTATGAACATGAATATACACATATTTCTTTGAGACCCTGCCTTCAATTCTTTTGGCTATATAGCTGGAAGTGGAATTGCTGGATCATATGGCAATTCTATTTTTAATTTTTTGAGGAACCACCATACTATTTTCCACAGTAGCTATCCATTTTATATTCACATCAACAGTGCACAAGCGTTCCAATTTCTCCACATCTTTGACAACATTTGTTATTTTCTATTTTTTGACCTTTACCATCCTAGTGGATATGAAGTAGTATCTCATTGCGGTTTTTTTTTTTTTTTTTTTGCAGTACGCGGGCCTCTCACTGTTGCACCCTCTCCCGTTTCGGAGCACAGTCTCCAGACGCGCAGGCCCAGCGGCCACGGCTCACGGGCCCAGCCGCTCCTCGGCATGTGGCATCTTCCTGGACCAGGGAACGAACCCATGCCTCCTGCATCAGCAGGCGGACTCTCAACCACTGCGCCACCAGGGAAGCCCTCATTGCAGTTTTGATTTGCATTTCCCTAATGATTAGTGATGTTGAGCATCTTTTCATATGCTTATTTGTCATTCCTATGTCTTCTCTGGAGAAATGTCTATTCAAGTCCTTTGCCCCCTTTTGAATTGTTTGTTTTTTTTTCTTGTTCAATTTTAGAAGTTTTCTATATATTCTGGATATTAATCCCTTATCAGATAAATGATTTGCAGATACTTTCTCCCATTCTGTGAGTTGCCTTTTTACTCTGTGGATAGTTTCTTTGATGCACAATTTTTAAAAATTTTCATGAAGTCCAATTTGTCTATTTGTTCTTTGGTTACCTGTGCTTTTGGTGGCATATCCAGGAAATCATTGCCAAATCCAATATTGTGAAGCTTTTGTCCTATGTTTTCTTCTAAGAATTTTATTGTTTTAAGTCTTATGTTTAGTTCCTTGATCCATTTTGAGTTAAATCTTGTATTTTGGTGTTAGGTGAGAGTCCAACTTCACTCTTTTGCATATGGATATCCAGTTTTCCCAGCACCATTTGTTGAAAAGACTGTCCTATCCCCATTAAGTGGTCTTGGCACCCCTGTCAAAAATCATTTGACAATAAATGTGAAGATTTACTTCTGAGCGCTCTATTCTGTTCCATTGGTCTACATATGTCTTTTTGTCAATACCACACTGTTTTAATTATTGTAGCTTTGTAGTACGTTTTGAAATCAGAAGTGTGAGTCTTCCTGTTTTGTTTTACTTTTTTCAAGATTGTTTTGGCTACATGGGGCCCTTTGAGATTCCATATGAATTCTGGAATGAGTTTTTCTATTTTTGCCAAAAATATCATTGGGATTTTGATAAGGACTGCATTAAATCTGTAGATCACTTTGGGTGGCATTTCAACTATATGAAGTCTTCCAATCCATGAAGATGTGATGTGTTTCCATTTATTTATGTCTTTAACTTCTTTAGCAACACTTTGTAGTTTTCACTGTACAAGTCTTTTACCTCCTTGGTGAAGTTAATTCCTAATTAATTTATTCTTTTTGATGCTTTTTTAATGGAATTGCTTTTATAATTGTCTATTGTTTCTGTATAGTAAAGCAACTGATTTTTCTGTGCTGACTTTGTATCCTGCTACTTCAGGGGTCCCGGTCCGTGGCCTGTTAGGAACTAGGCTGCACAGCAGGAGGTGAGTGATGGGCAAGTGAGCAAAGCTTCATCTGTGGCTCCCCATTGCTTGCATTGTCGCCTGAACTATCACCCCCTCACCACCGGTACGTGGAAAAATTGTTTTCCACGAAACCAGTCCCTGGTGCCAAAAAGGGTGGGGATCACTGGGCTACTTCACTAAATTCAGTTATTAGTTCTGACAGTTTTCCTGGGGTCTTTAGGGTTTTATACATGTAAGATCATATCTTTTATTTCCTTGTTCATCTTCTGCATAGTTGTTGTATCCATTTTTGAAAGTGGGGCATTGAAGTCTCTAATTTTTATTGTTGAACTGTCTCTTTCTCCTTCCATTTCTGTCAGTTTTCACTTGATGTGTTTTTGGGCCCTTTTGTTAAGTGAATATATTTATAATTGCTACAGCTCCCTGATGAATTGATGCTTTTATCATTATAAAATGTCTCTCTTGTCTCTAGTAACATTTTATTGTCTTAATGTTTATTTTGTCTGGTTATTAATGATTATTAGTATAGTCACTCCAGCAATCTTATGGTTGTTGTTTGTACATATGTCTTTTTCCATCCTTTTACTTTCAACCTATTTATATCTTTGATCTAAGTGTGTCTCCTTAATAGAAAATAATCTGAAAAAGAAAAAAAATATAAAACTGAATATACATACATATATATATACAATACATATAACTGAATCACTTTGCTATACACCTGAAACATTGTAAATCAACTATATTTCAATAAAAAATATAAAAAATAAAGTACATATATTTAGAGATAAATGATTTATGTTGTTTAAAGGAGATGGATGTTTAAAAAAATTTAAAAAGTGTGCCTCTTGCAGATAGCATATATTTAGATTTTATTTTCATATATCTGGCAATCTCCGTCTTTTGATTGGATTTTAATCCACTAAAGTTTAATGTTATTATTGACACTGTAGATTTGAATCTGGCATTTTCCTGTTTACATGCTCACCACGTGTTGTTACTTTATTCCTTCTTTACTGTCTTCTTTATTTTTTTTGGAAAGTTCATAATAATGCAATTGACAAGGAAATTTAGTTATTTCTGAGATATACATTTCAAAGTAATAACTAGAATTATGACTTATAACATTATACCAGAACATATAAGATTTTTAGAAATTTCATGTAATGTCTGAAACATTTATATTAACATATTTCCATACAAATAACCCAAAGAAAGTTTAGTATTAGTTGTTTTGTTTTTTTATACTGCAGGTTCTTATTAGTTATCAATTTTAAACACGAGTGTATACATGGCAATCCCAATCGCCCAATTCAGCACACCATCATCCCCACCCCACCGTAGTTTTCCCCCCCTGATTTGCATATGTTTGTTCTCTACATCTGTGTCTCAACTTCTGCCCTGCAAAACGGTTCATCTGTAACATTATTCTAGGTTCCACATATATGCGTTAATATATGATATTTGTTTTTCTCTTTCTGACTTACTTCACTCTGTATGACAGTCTCCAGATCCATCCACGTCTCAACAAATGACTCAACTGTGTTCCTTTTTATGGCTGAGTAATATTCCATTCTATATATGTACCATATCTTCTTTATCCATTTGTCTATCAATGGGCATTTAGGTTGTTTCCATGACCTGGCTATTGTAAATAGTGCTGCAATGAACATTGGGGTGCATGTGTCTTTTTGAATTATGGTTTTCTCTGGGTATATACCCAGTAGTGGGATTGCTGGGTCACATGGTAATTCTATTTTTAGTGTTTTAAGGAACCTCCATGCTGTTCTCCATAGTGGCTGTATCAATTTACATTCCCACAAACAGTGCAAGAGGGTTCCCTTTTCTCCAAACACTCTCCAGCATTTGTTATTTGTAGATCTTCTGATGATGCCCATTCTAACTGGTGTGAGGTGATACATCACTGTAGTTTTGACTTGCATCTCTCTAATAATTAGTGATGTTGAGCAGCTTTTCATGTTCTTCTTGCCATCTGTATGTCTTCTTTGAAGAAATGTCTATTTAGGTCTTCTGCCCATTTTTGGATTGGGTTGTTTGTTTCTTTAATATTGAGCTCCATGAGCTGTTTATATATTTTGGAGATTAATACTTTGTCCATTGATTTGTTTGCAAATACTTTCTCCCATTCTGAGGGTTGTCTTTTCGTCTTGTTTATGGTTTCCTTTGATGTGCAAAAGCTTTGAAGTTTCATTAGGTCCCATTCGTTTATTTTTGTTATTTCCATTACTCTAGGAGGTGGATCAAAAAAGATCTTGCTGTAAAAACAAAAATGACCTTGCTGTGATTTATGTCCAAGAGTGTTCTTCCTATGTTTTCTCCTAAGAGTTTTATAGTGTCCAGTCTTACTTTAGGTCTCGAATCCATTTTGAGTTTATTTTTGTGTATGGTGTTAGGGAGTGTTCTAATTTCATTCTTTTACATGTAGCTGTCCAGTTTTCCCAGCACCACTTATTGAAGAGACTGTCTTTTCTCCATTGTATATCTTTGCCTCCTTTGTCATAGATTAGTTGACCACAGGTGCGTGGGTTCATCTCTGGGCTTTCTATCTTGTTCCATTGATCTACGTTTCTGTTTTTGTGCCAGTACCATATTGTCTTGATGACTGTAGCTTTGTAGTATAGTCTGAGGTCAGGGAGGCTGATTCCTCCAGCTCCAGTTTTTTTACCTCAAGACTGCTTTGGCTATTCGGGGTCTTTTGTGTCTCCATACAAATTTTAAGATGATTTGTTCTAGTTCCGTAAATAATGCCATTGGTAATTTGATAGGGATTGCATTGAATCTGTAGATTGCTTTGGGTAGTATAGTCATTTTCACAATATTGATTCTTCCAATCCAAGAACATGGTATATCTCTCCATCTGTTGGTATGATCTTTAATTTCTTTCATCAGTGTCTTATAGTTTTCTGCATACAGGTCTTTTGTCTCCCTAGGTAGGTTTACTCCTAGGTATTTTATTCTTTCTGCTGCAATGGTAAATGGGAGTGTTTCCATAATTTCTCTTTCAGATTTTTCATCATTAGTGTATAGGAATGCAAGAGATTTCTGTGCATTAATTTTGTATCCTGCAAGTTTACCAAATTCATTGATTAGCACTAGTATTTTTCTCGTGGCATTTTTATAATACTCTATGTATAGTATCATGTCATCTGCAAATAGTGACAGTTTTACTTCTTCTTTTTCAATTTGTATTCCTTTTATTTCTTTTTCTTCTCTGATTGCTGTAGTAAGGACTTCCAAAACTATGTTGAAGAATAGGGGTGAGAGTGGACATCCTTGTCTTATTCCTGATCTTAGAGGAAATGCTTTAGTTTTTCACCATTGAGAATGATGTTTGCTGTGGGTTTGTCATATATGGCCTTTTTTATGTTGAGGTAGGTTCCCTCTATGCCCACTTTCTTGAGAGTTTTTTTAAATCATAAATGGGTGTTGAATTTTGTCAAAAGCTTTTTCTGCATCTATTGAGATGATCACATGGTTTTTATTCTTCAATTTGTTAATACGGTGTATAGCATTGATTTATTTGCGAATATTGAAGAATCCTTGCATCCCTAGGATAAATCCCACTTGATCGTGGTATATGATCCTTTTAATGTGTTGTTGGATTCTGTTTGCTAGTATTTTGTTGAGGACTTTTTCATCTATACTCATCAGTGATATTGGTCTGTAATTTTCTTTTTTTTTAGTATCTTTATCTGGTTTTGGTATCAGGGTGATGGTGGCCTCGCAGGATGAGTTTTGTAGTGTTCCTGCCTCTGCAATTTTTGGGAAGAGTTTAAGAAGGATGCGTATTAGCTCTTTTCTAAATGTTTGATACAATTCACCTGTGAAGCCATCTGGTCCTGGACTTTTGTTTGTTGGAAGATTTTTAATCACATTTTCAATTTCATTACTTGTGATTGGTCTGTTCATATTTTCTATTTCTTCCTGGTTCAGTCTTGGAAGGTTATACCTTTCTAAGAATTTGTCCATTTCTTCCAGGTTGTCCATTTTATTGGCATACAGTTGCTTGTAGTACTCTCTTAGGCTGCTTTGTATTTCTGCAGTGTCTGCTGTAACTTCTCCTTTATCATTTCTACTTTTATTGATTTGAGTCCTCTCCCTCTTTTTCTTGATGACTCTGGCTAATGGTTTATCAATTTTGTTTATCTTCTCAAAGAACCAGCTTTTAGTTTTATTGATCTTTGCTATTGTTTTCTTTGTTTCTATTTCGTTTATTTCTGCTCTGATCTTTATGATTTCTTTCCTTCTGCTAACTTTGGGTTTTGTTTGTTCTTCTTTCTCTAGTTCCTTGAGGTGTAAGGTTAGATTGTTTATTTGAGATTTTTCTTGTTTCTTGAGGTAGGCTTGTATAGCTATAAACTTCCCTCTTAGAACTGCTTTGCTGCATCCCATAGGTTTTGGATCGTTGTGATTTCATTTTCATTTTTCTGTAGGTATTTTTTCATTTCCTCTTTGATTTCTTCAGTGATCTCTTGGTTATTTAGTAACATATTGTTTAGCCTCCATGTGTTTGTGTTTTTTAGGGTTTTTTTCCCTATAATTCATTTCTAATCTCATAGCATTGTGGTCAGAAAAGATGCTTGATATGATTTCAATTTTCTTAAATTTACTGAGGCTTGATTTGTGACCCATCCTGGAGAATGTTTCGTGCACAGTTGAGAAGAAAGTGAAATCTGCTGTTTTTGGATGGAATGTCCTATAAATATCAATTAAATCTACCTGGTCTGTTGTGTCATTTAAACCTTCTCTTTCCTTATTTATTTTCATTTTGGATGATCTGTCCATTGGTGTAAGTGAGGTGTTAAAGTCACCCACTATTATTGTGTCACTCTTGATTTCCTCTTTTAGAGCTGTTAGCAGTTGCCTTATGTATTGAGGTGCTCCTATGTTGGGTGCATATTGTTACATCTTCTTGTTGGATTGATCCCTTGATCATTATGTAGTGTCCTTCCTTGTCTCCTGTAACATTCTTTATTTTAAAGGCTATTTTATCTGACAGGAGTATAGCTACTCCAGCTTTCTTTTGATTTCTATTTGCATGGAATATCATTTTCCATCCCATCACTTTCCGTTTTTATGTGTTCCTAGGTCTGAAGTGGGTCTCTTGTAGACAGCATATATGTTTTTGGATCCATTCAGCAAGCCTGTGTCTTTATGTTGGGGCATTTAATCCAGTCACGTTTAAGGTAATTATCAATATGTATATTCCCATGACCATTTTCTTAATTGTTTTGGGTTTGTTTTTGTAGGTCCTTTTCTTCTCCTGTGTTTCCCACTTAGAGAAGTTCCTTTAGCATTTGTTGTAGAGCTGGTTTGGTGGTGCTGAATTCTGTTAGCTTTTGCTTTTCTGTAAAGCTTTTGATTTCTCCTTCGAATCTGAATGAAATCCTTGCCGGGTAGAGTAATCTTGTTTGTAGGTTCTTCCCTTTCATCACTTTAAGTATATCATGCCACTCCCTTCTGGCTTGTAGAGTTTCTGCTGAGAAATCAGCTGTTAACCTTATGGGAGTTCCCTTGTATGTTATTTGTCATTTTTCCCTTGCTGATTTCAATACTTTTTCTTTGTCTTTAATTTTTGCCAATTTGATTACTATGTGTCTCGGCGTGTTTCTCCTTGGGTTTATCCTGTATGGGACTTGCTGTGTTTCCTGGACTTGTGTGGCTATTTCCTTTCCCATGTTAGGGAAGTTTTCGACTATAATCTCTTCAAATATTTTCTCGGGTCCTTTCTCTCTCTCTTCTCCTTCTGGAACCCCTATAATGCGAGTGTTGTTACGTTTAATGTTGCCCCAGAGGTCTCTTAGGCTGTCTTCATTTTTATTTTTTCTTTAGTCTGTTCCGCAGCAGTGAATTCCACCATTCTGTCTTCCAGGTCACTTATCCATTCTTCTGCCTCAGTTATTCTGCAATTGATTCCTTCTAGTGTAGTCATCATTTCAGTTATTGTACTGTTCATCTTTGCTTGTTTGCTCTTTAATTCTTCTAGGTCTTGTTAAATATTTCTTGCATCTTCTTGATCTTTGCCTCTATTCTTTTTCTGAAGTCCTGGATCATCTTCATTATCATTATTCTGAATTCTTTTTCTGGAAGGTTGCCTATCTCCACTTCATTTAGTTGTTTTTATGGGGTTTTACCTTGTTCCTTCATCTGGTATATAGCCCTCTGCCTTTTCATCTTGTCTATCTTTCTGTGAATGTGGATTTTGTTCCACAGGCTGTAGGACTGTAGTTCTTCTTGCTTCTGCTGTCTGCCCTCTGGTGGATGAGGCTATCTAAGAGGCGTGATGGGAGGGACTGGTGGTGGGTATAGTTGTCTGTTGCTCTGGTGGGCAGAGCTCAGTAAAACTTTAATCCACTTGACTGTTGATGGGTGGGGCTGTGTTCCCTCCATTGTTGGTTGTTTGGCTGAGGCAACCCAACACTGGAGCCTAGCTGGGCTCTTTGGTGGGGCTAATGATAGACTCTGGAGGGTTCCCGCCAAGGAATACTTCCCAGAACTTCTGCTGCCAGTGTCCTTGTCCCCACGGTGAAACAGAGCCACCTCCCGCCTCTGCAGGAGACCCTTCACCACTAGCAGGTAGGTCTGGTTCAGTCTCACCCGAGGTCACTGCTTCTTCCCCTAGGTCCCGATGCACACACTACTTCGTGTGTGGCCTCCAAGAGTGGAGTCTCTGTTTCCCCCAGTCCTGTTGAAGTCCTGCAATCAATTCCCACTAGGCTTCAAAGTCTGATTCTCTAGGAATTCCTCCTCCTGTTGCCAGACCCCCAGGTTGGGAAGCCTGACGTGGGGCTCAGAACCTTCACTCCAGTGGGTGGACTTTTGTGGTATAAGTGTTTGCCAGTCTGTGAGTCACCCACCCACCAGTTATGGGATTTGATTTTACTGTGATTGCGCCCCTCCTACTGTCTCATTGTGGCTTCTCCTTTGTCTTTGGATGTGGAGTATCTTTTTCGGTGAGTTCCAGTGTCTTCCTGTTGATGACTGTCCAGCAGCTAGTGGTGATTCTGGTGTGCTCGCAAGAGGGAGTGAGAGCACGTCCTTCTACTCCGCTATCTTGGTTCCTCCCTGTCTTCTTTTTTTTTTAAGTGGACATTTTCTCATGCAACATTTAAATTCCTTTAATAATTTTTAAATTATATTTTTGGGTTATTTTCTCTAGGGTTTATAATATACATCTTAACTGTATCTAACTCAGACATATACTAACTTCATTCCAGTGAAATATCAAAACTTTATTCTTATATAGCTCTATTCCCTCCCCGTTTTTTGTGGTATTACTGCTATACATGTTATGTCTACACAAACCCAAGAATACATTGTTATAATTATGACCTTAAATAATCGCTTTTTAAAACATTTATTTATTTATTTTTGGCTGTGTTGGGTCTTATTGCTGTGCGCAGGCTTTCTCTAGTTGCGGCAAGTGGAGGCTACTCTTTGCTGCAGTGCGTGGGCTTCTCATTGCAGTGGCTTCTCTTGTTGCAGAGTATAGGCTCTAGGCACGCGGGCTTTAGTAGTTGTGGCACTTGGGCTCAGTAGTTGTGGCTCACGGGCTCTAGAGCACAGGCTCAGTAGTTGTGGCGCATGGGCTTAGTTGCTCTGCAGCACATCCCTCCCCCCTTGTTTTTATCTATATCCTGGCAACATAGATGTCACCCCTGGGTGACTGTAAGCCACAAATCGGTCAAAGATTATTCATAAGTCCTCTTAGCCAGTTAGATTTTTACCCTTCACCATTGAAATATGTGTGCAGCAAGGCTGCTATAGTAGTTCAGAGAGTTTACACTTTTTCTGCCTCACATTAAGCAAGGGACTAGTAGTTTGCAGGTTCTGAAACAGGAGGGAAGGGGGCAGGTCACAAACTTTAAAAGAATGACATAGCCCAAGGACACGACATAAACTGATTAGAATCGATTAGGTCCAAGATGGTGGACAAGTCGACTTCCACTAGACTTTGAGCCTCAGTATATGCTCATTGTAACATATCAGCAAGCTAACTGACATACCTACCAGCACTATGACAGTTCTGAGGCCAAAGATCAAAAAGTGGGTGGTGAGCTGGGACAAAGTGAAAGAGTGGCATGGACATACATACACTACCAAATGTAAAATATATAGCTAGTGGGAAGCAGTGGCATAGCACAGGGAGATCAGCTCTGTGCTTTGCGACCACCTAGAGGGGTGGGATAGGGAGGGTGGGAGGGAGGGAGATGCAAGAGAGAAGAGATATGGGGACATGTATATGTATAACTGATTCACTTTGTTATAAAGCAGAAACTGACACACCATTGTAAAGCAACTATACTCTAATAAAGATGTTAAAAGAAAAAGTGGGTGGTGGCCCAATTCCTGGGAATCCCAGCCCCTTCCTGAAATAGCTGGAATACTCCTCCCACTCATTAGCCTATGAAATTACCCACCCTTATAAAAACTGACAACCCCATACCCTGGTGCCTTTCTCACCTCTGAGATGGCCCACACTCTGTCTGTGGAGTGTGTTTCTCTGTAAATAAATCTGCTTCTTAACTATCACTTTGTCTCTCACTGAATTCTTTCTGCGATGAGACATCAAGAATCTGAGCTTCATTAAATCCTGAAACCACATGTGTGATCTCAGTTAAAAGACTGTGGGTTTTGGCTGGGTTCGAGTCCTGGCCATGTGGGTTCAAGTCCCAATCTGGGTTTTGACCGGGTTTGAGTCCTGGCCATGTGGGTTCAAGTCCCAGTGTGGGTTTAGGATGGGTTATAGTCTCAGCATGTGAGTTCAAGTCCCAATCTGAGGTGCATGGTTTCAGCTGGCGACCATGAAGGGGCAGTGACAAGGTAAGAAAATGTTGAGAGTTAGGTCTTCGTCCTAGACGGGCTTGTGGGATGCCACAAGTCAGGTGTACTGGGGAGGATGCTCCACCGATGTCTGCCCATTTTTATTGGGCCAGTTAACCCTGAATGCTTCAGGGCTCTGATCAGGAACATAGGTCCTGACCAGAGGAATGATGGCAATCAACATGGTGTGTTACAGAAAGATGGTGTGGAATGGCTATGCTTAGGGACAACCATCAGCAGGTCCAGGACAGAATTGTTGCTGCAGGATTTGGTAATCATCTAGACTCTTCTCTTCAACTCTGAGGTTTTTCTCCTACATTCTATGTTCATTCCTGTTTGAGTTCTTTCTTTCTTTCTTCTCTTAACCCCAGAAGACCTGTGTGGCTGCCAAGATGTACTTCTTATTGACAAGTGCTGACCCTTTATTTCCAACTTATAGCTAGACCAACTCCTGCTCATCGTCAACACCACTGGGGATGCCTTCTGTGCTGTTTCTTTGCAACAACTTTTTGGGCACTATCATCTGGTTGGGAGACTGCCTTGGAAGGGATAACATCTAAAATTATAAGTGCAAATCTTGACCAAATTGCGTGGCTAGAGACATCATCTCAGGCTTGGGTCTAAAATGGGTCAGGCTGCATCAATCCCGGCTGATACCCGTCTGGGCCATATACTCCAGGAAAAATTCAGACAACAGGAATTAAAAAGCAAAAAACTTCAGGATTGGCCACAATATGAGTTAGGAAATTTAAAATGGAGTGAAGTACGCTATGTTCAAGTTTTCATGGCCTTGTATCTAGACAATGGAACCCAAAAGGAATCTAAGGCATGTGTAGCTTGGAGGGATAACTCTAGGAAGGACACAGAGGACATTTTAACTGACCCACCCTACGGGACCATGCAGTACACTGGGTGGGGATCGAGGCCATCCCTGAGGCAAATCAACAATGGAATTACCAGGTGAATTCTATTGATAGAGATAGATGGGACCATATGATTAACTGTTTAATAGAGGGTATGAAGAAACTTACAGTAAAACCTGTTAATAATAAAAAGGTGAAAGAGGTCCAACAGGGACAGGACAAAAATCCTGCAGTCTTCAAAGGAAGACTAGTAGAAGCTTTTAGGAAGTATACAAACGTGGATCCCTCCTCCCTCGAGGGACAGGCCCTTTTGGCTATGCATTTCATAGCCCAGTCTGCCCCAGACATCAGGCAAAAAATTCAGAAACAACTGCTGGTCCTCAGACTCCACTGAACGATTTGTTCCAATTGGCTTATTTGGTTTTCAATAATAGGGATATGGCTGAAAAGGCTGAACACACCCAGAGAAATATGCAAAAGGCTGAAATGACGGAAGTGGCTTTGTCCACTCAGAGACCACCAAAGGGGAAGTTGGCTTTTCCAGGACAACCTGGCCCTGGTGGCCCACTAGGCCCACGGGTACCCAGACAGATGCAGTGTACCCTGTGTGGACAAAAGGGACACTGGAGGGAGGATTGCGATTGATGTGCCCTTTGCAAAGAGCCAGGGCATTGGAAGAGGGAATGCCCAGATGACAGAGAGCAAGGGAAGCCCCTCAGCCATTGATGGTTTTGCAATCAGAAGACTGAAGAGGCCCAAGGCCAAAAGTGGCTCTGCCTAGAGATACCATCTACATGGTCATTGATGTGGTGGGCCATTTGATAGAATTCTTATAGATACTGGTACAACCTTTTCGGTCTTAACTCAAAGGATTGGAAACAATAGTAACCATAAGGAGTATGTAATGGGGATGTCAGGGAAGAGGCAAGGGCACAATTTCCTGGAACCCCTTTTGTGCAGCATCAATGGCTGGTTGTTCTTACATTCCTTTCTGTTTGTGCCTGACTGTCCCATCCCTTTAATGGGAAGAGATTTGTTAGCTAAGTTAGGGGCCACTCTGTTTCTTCAGGGGCAAGGGAACCACCCTCATCACCAAATGGTTCTAACAGAAAGTGGAAAGGAACATAAAATTTGAAGCTAAAATAGAAGCCTTAGTAGACCCTGGAATGCGGAATACCGAGGTTCCGGGCTTGGCTGAAGATATCCAGCCAATGATTATTAAGTAAAAAGGGTTATAGAGTGTCTAAATATAAGGTACAAATTTCTTAAACCTAGGGAAGATCCTCAAAAGTGTCTGTAAATAGATTACAAAAAAGGGAGGCCACTGGTCTGACTAAACTAAGTGTAGCTGATATTCAGAGCCTGATAGGAATTTTGGAAGAGGCCTTCTCCCATAAGCTAAGTGAGGGAAAGTAAAACCTTACAACATAGGTGAATGGGTGTATCAGTCCTTTGACAGCATTGAGGTAGCCACCCAATTCTTTGGAAAAAAAAAACTGTCCTTGTTTTACAAATCTAGGCTTTATAGGACCAGAGCTGTAGCTCCAAAAATAATCCAAAACCCACCAATCCTTTTACCCTTCTATTTAAAAGGCTTGTAAGTATTAAACAAAGGGGAAACAAAGTCATCCTAGGAGAAAGTTGCCTGTGCTTTGAGATGTAAATGTCCTACCTGGTCTTCTCAGGAACCCTTATCTCCACCCTATTTTTAAAATGCAAAGTTTGAAAAACGGGGTAAGTAATTTGGAAGTTGTCAAGGACAAAAAGAAATCCTAAGTGTCTTTTCTGTAAACAGTAGTAAAAAGGGTTTAGCCATCTAGACAAGGGAGCTTGATTTGTTCCATCTGCCAGAAACCCAATTTTAATCCAATCTGTTTTGTAGACATTGCTGTACCTGACTCATGGCTGAAATTTTGGAATGGGAACTATGAGGCCTGTGTGTTTGTTTGTGTGTTTGTATGTATCTATATGTGTGTTGTAGCTGTATGATATTGCCAAAAACTTAATTCATAAAAGAGCTCTACTTAATTAAAGGAAATTAAGCACCTATATAAACACTCAGAAATAGAAAATAATCTGGCCATAATAAATTTCAGGTTCATGTCATATGGAAAATATTCAGTACTAAACTGATATCTGGTATTGAAGGTGGCTTAAGCTTGTTGGTTTGATTAATACAGACATGTCTTTAGAGTCATCAATGTTAAGTATAATACCTCTGTTGTACCTAGGTTTACTAAAGGTCAAATAAGACCTCATTCTATCTGCTACAAATTTGTCCACAAGAAAAGTAACTTAATGTGGAAAAAAAAACTTAAGGAAAGTAAGATGTATGTTTTCAGTAAAAGAAGGTGTGAGGAATGAGAAAAATACTAAGAAAAGAGTTGTGCATGATCAGAACTTTCTATGATTGGATTAAATACAGTTGGGTAAATGGATTTTTTTGGGAGTGGGCTGGGACAAGACTGGACTTGGTGTCTCCCTCCAAAGTTTTCTTGAAATGCTGCTTTTAATAACAGATAGTATGAGTTTCTTTGCCTTTAAGTGACCTGTATTTGCTTTTGAGATCGTTTGTAACTGGTTAAGGAATAAGTATTGTTTCAGAGTGACCTATGACCTTATTTGACCAAGTTTTAAAACTTTTTTTTTTAAAAAGGATCTTTTTTTTTTTAAGATATTGGGGGTAGGAGTTTATTAATTAATTAATTAATTTTTGCTGTGTTGGGTCTTCGTTTCTGTGCAAGGGCTTTCTCTAGTTGTGGCAAGCAGGGGCCACTCTTCATCACGGTGCGTGGGCCTCTCACTATCACGGCCTCTCTTGTCGCGGAGCACAGGCTCCAGATGCGCAGGCTCAGTAGTTGTGGCTCACGGGCCTAGTTGCTGTGCGGTATGTGGGATCTTCCCAGACCAGGGCTCAAACCCGTGTCCCCTGCATTAGCAGGCAGATTCTCAACCACTGCGCCACCAGGGAAGCCAAGTTTTAAAACTTTTTGACAAAATTCCAAAATACCAAATTTTAATTAAATTTCTTTTGATATCCAGCTAACTTTAGGATGCTTTAGAGGGCCCCTGAGGTACCTCAAACAGGAATTATTTAACTAGGATTATTTGGTATGTTAAGTTAAATGTAATCATTCATAATTCTGGTTATTGTGACCAAGTTTCTTTATCAATTACACTGTAATCAGATGTTTAACCATGCCTTTTAAGTCTTCTGTCATTTATAGATAATTTTGTACTCTGATGCTGTTACAACAAGTGCTTCATCATCAAGGAGATTCATAGAAAGGCTATGGAAGCAGTTACAACAGTTCCACATCAAGATGATGGCTACGTGAGGATTCCAGCCCATACTAACTTAAAACAAGGAGCTGTCCTGCCCCTGGGGCCCCTAGATCAGGCATCCAGAGATTTTTACTCCCTGACAGGCAGGGTCAATGCCCCTACTCAGCCTTGAAGCAGTTACAGAAGACAGACCATTGCCCTTCTCCTTCCCATAAGAATATGGGAGTAAAATCTCTGAGAGGGGAATGAAACAGGAAAGATGGGGGCAGGGCACAAACTTAAAACAGAATGACATAGCCGTGTGCGTTCAAGTCCCAATCTGGGTTTTGGCCGAGTGAGTCCCGGCCATGTGGGTTCAAGTCCCAATCTGAGGTGCATGGTTTCAGTTCCTTTTCTGATCATTTCTGAGAAGACATAGCTTTGGGTATTCAGTCTTCCAGTCTGGCAGTAATGAGTTTTAGTTTTAAGCCTGGCTTTCTAGGAGTTGCCTCTGGGTCAAAGGTGGTATTTCAGTCCCTTGTGCCAGTGAGGCATCTGCTCTGTACTGATGGGTCTTTTTTTTTTTTTAATTTTATTTATTTTTGGCTGCATTGGGTCTTTGTTGCTGTGTGCGGGCTTCTCCTTGTGGTGGCTGCTCTTGTTGCAGAGCATGGGCTCTAGGTGCATGGGCTTCAGTAATTGCAGCAGGCAGGCTCAGTAGTTGTGGCTTGTGGGCTCTAGAGCACAGGCTCCGTAGTTGTGGCGCACGGGCTTAGTTGCTCCACAGCATGTGGGATCTTCCCGGACCAGGGATTGAACCCATGTCCCTTGCACTGGCAGGTGGATTCTTATCCACTGCACCACCAGGGAAGTCTCTATTGATAGGTCTTTATGTGATTTGGAGAATGCTTTGAAGTCTGCCTCATGTCCTGTTCTGGGTGCTCCTGAGTGAGTGCCATCTACTGCATGCACACACCCTTCCTGATCCCCAGAGTTGACTGTGATCCCAGCAGGGCTCTTCTTGGCTATTTCTTTCCTTGGTTCTCTCTATAAAACTTCTGGATGCTCTGCCATTTTGCTTGTATCATGGAGCTATCAGCCTCCTCTTAATTCCTCACCATCAAGATCCCTATTGTTCTTGACATGCTCTTAGGCATGGAATTTTTCCATGCTGTGTTCCAAATAAAGACAGTCACTTCAGGTAGAGGTATAGAGCTCCTCATTCTTATGGCCTGCTTTTTCCCCTAAGAAGAGCTCCTAGTCACTGTACCAGATCTGGAGCTGCTTTTCCCAGTGACAAGTGACATCCTGCTCTACAAGTGGGTACTGAGGATGGGGGGATGGGTTGGCAGCCCTTAGTCTTTTTTGGCTTGATCCTCCCAGTGCGGAAACTCCTTCTGACATATGAGCTTAGTGGGAATGATTGGGGACCCAAGTATTGTTGGCATGCTGCCCCTGGATTAGAGCTTCTGCCATGAGTGGAGGCTGGGTAAGTGAGCCTCTTTACCACACCTACCTGGACACAGGACTGGGGTTGACAAGAACTGTCAGTATTCCGCTCCCAGGGTGAAACTATAACCCAAGAATGGGAGCTGGGAGGAGAAGGAGTCCTTGTCTTCTTGGCTATGTATGCCTGAGGGTTAAATGATTTTAAAAAGAATTTTCAGTAGTTAAGTTATAATTTTGCTCAGGGCAGGGTTTGCCCACCTCTTTACTCTGGAAGTCCCACTTGTTGTCTTCCCTTTTGTTTTTCTTGTGGTAAGAGATATATAACGTAATATTTACCACTTTAATAATTTTTAAGTGTACAGTTCAGCAGCATTAAGTACATTCACATTATGCTGCATCATCACCACTACCTATCTCCAGAACTTCTTCTTCCCAACTTGAATGTTGTACCTACTAAACACTAATTCCCCATTCCTCCCTCCCCTCAGTCCCTGGAAACCACCATTTGACTTTCTATCTCTAAAATTGACTATTCTAGGTACCTCATATAAGTGGAATCATACAATGTTTGTCCTTTTGTGACTGGCATACTTCACTTAGCATATCTTTAAAGGTCAGTCATGTTGTAGCATGTATCAGATTTTCCTTTTTAAGGTTGAATAACATTCTATCATATGTGTATACCACTTTTGGTCCCTCAATTCATCCACCAATGGAAACAGGTTGCTTCCACCTTTTGACTATTGTTCATCTTCTTCTGGTTCCCTTGTATATAGTAAGTTGTTTCTCTCTTGCTTCTTTCAAGACTGTCTTTCTCTTTTAAACAATGCTAAAGTGTGGATCTTTAAGTTGTACTACATGGAGGCTTTGATCTTAGATGTATAGATTTATGTTTTTCATCAAATTTGGGAAGTTTTCAATTCTTCTTTCAATTTCTTCATATATTATTTTCTAACTACCTCCCCTCTCTCCTGGGTCACCTGTTATGCATATGTTAGTATGCTTGATACTGTCCTAAGGTCTGTTAGCCTCTTTTCATTTTTATGCATTCTTTTTACATTCTGTTCTTCAGACTGGATAATTTCTATTTATCTACCTTCAAATTCTCTGATTTTTTTCCTCCTCTCAGCTCAAATCTGCTGTTGAGCTCCTCAAGTTAATTTTTCACTTCAATGAATATACTTTTCAACTCCAGAATATCTATTTGATTTCTTTTTGTAATTTCTATCTCTTTATTTAATTAAAGTATAGTTAGTTTATAATATTAGTTTCAGGTGTACAGGATAATGATTCAGTGTTTTTATAGAATATACTCCATTAAGAGTTATTACAAAATGATGACTATAAGTCCCTGTTCTATACAATATATCCTTGTTGCTTATCCATTTTATACATAGTAGTTTGTATCTCTTAATCGCATAACCATACCTTGCCCCTCTCTTCTTCCATCTCCCCACTGGTAACCACTGGATTGTTTTCTATCTGTGAGACTGTTTCTTTCTTGCTATATACATTCATTTGTTTTACTTTTTAGATTCCACAAATAAGGGATATCATACAGTAATTTGTCTTTCTCTGTCTGAATTATTTCACTATGCATAATATTCTCTAGGTCTATCCACATTGCTACAAATGGAAGAATTTCACTCTTTTTTATGTTTGAGTACTCCATTATACATTATACAATACTCCATTATACATTATACAATACTCCATTATACACACACACACACACACACACACACACACACACACACCCGATATGTTTTTTTATCCATTCATCTGTAGATTGCCATTTTTTTTTGTTGTTGTTGTTTTTTTTTGCGGTACGCGGGCCTCTCACTGTTGTGGCCTCTCCCGTTGCGGAGCACAGGCGCCGGACGCGCAGGCTCAGCGGCCATGGCTTACGGGCCCAACCGCTCCGCGGCATGTGGGATCTTCCCGGACCGGGGCACGAACCCGTGTCCCCTACATCGGCAGGCGGACTCTCAACCACTGTGCCACCAGGGAAGCCCTAGATTGCCATTTTAATTATAATATGTCTTGGTGTGGGTCTGTTTGGGTTCATCTTATTTGAGACCCTCTCTGCTTCCTGTACATGGATATCTGTTTCCTTCTTCAGGTTTGGGAAGTTTCCAGACATAATCTCATCAAATATATTTTTGATCCCCTTCTCTCTCTTGTTTCCTTCTGGGACCCCTTAAAGAGAATGTTGGTATGCTTAATGTTATCTCAGAGATCTCAAACTGTTCTCATTTTAAAAAATTTGTTTTTCTTTATGCTGTTCTGATTGGGTGATCTCCATTAGTCTATCTTCCAGATCACTTATGCTTTCTTCTGAATCACTTAGTCTGCTATTCATTCCTTCTAGTGTGTTTTTAATTTAAGTTATTGAATTCTTCATTTCTGATTGGGTCTTTCTTATATTTTCGAGTTCCTTGTTAAAATTCTAACTGTGCTCATCTGTTCTTTTCTCTAATCCAATTAACATTCTTATTACTAATGCTTTGAATTCTTTAATCTTTATTGTTTATTCCTTTTCATTATTTATTTTTTCAAGGGTTTTCTCTTGCTGTTTCAGTTGAGACCAGTTCCTCTGCCTTTTTATTTTGCTAAACTTTCTCTGTGTCTATGAAATTAGGTGAAGCAGTTACCTATTGTGGTGTTGAAGGGATGTCCTTATGTGGGAGGGCCCTTATGTAAAGTGTGTGTGCCCAATGCCTTTGGTGGGAGGGCTGGATTTGACGTGGATGCAAGTCACCTCTTTCCTCAGGGTGTGCTGGCAGCTATCACCTTGTTGGGAGGTGGGGCTGGAGATGAAGGTGTTAGGGGAGGAGCCTGGTGTGAGGCAGGGCTTCCCCTCTGTTCAGTAGCCATCACCACCTTGTCCGTGTGGGGTTAGGTCCCAAGATGCTGAAGTGGAAGCCCTTAGGATCCAGCCGAGTTGGCTCTGTTCCCTTTAAGTATGTGCTTTCCCCTCTCCCTGCACTGGGACCTTTGCCCCAGAGGGGGCTAGTGCTGAAGGAAGGGGGGCCCGTGTGGGCTCTGGGCTCATGTCAGCTGTAGACAGAGGTCCAAGTTGTCTCCAATGCACTGCCTCTGCAGGCACCAGGAACTGTTTCCCTTGCTCTGTTCAGACGCAGCCTCAGGTCCAAGTCCCCTTTGTTCCTCACATCCAATCATTGCCCTCAGCCTCCGCTGCCCCAGTCCTGTTGTGAAGCCACACCACAGGGTAGGTGGGGCCTGAATTGATTCTCAGTGTGTATGGGGGTGGGTGAGCTGTGGTAGAGTGGCCACCGTTAGAGTTTTGGGCCGCTTCTGATGCACCAACAATGGATGCCACAGGCCCACCCAGACACCCCCCTGGGACTCAGTAGCCTGTGTCCCACATCTGAGCTTTCTCCCTGGTTGTGGCAGCCCTGGATCCAATGCCACGCTGCATCATGGATAAGTGGGTCTGGAGCAGTCGCTGGGCTGGGGTTGGGGCCAGGGCGGTCGTGGGAAACCTGGCAGCCTCTGGAGCAGTTCTCACTCTGCCCTCTCTGCCCTGCCTTGAGGGTAAGCCAGCACGCACATGCTCCTCATGCTCAATCCAGGCTTCCCACAGCCCTCCTGTGGTCCTCCAATCAGTCAAGAGGGCTTGTCTTCCCTGTGTCGGATTCTGGGGCACCCAATCTGTGGTTCAAATAGCTTACTCCCCAGGGCGAATCTCCACCAATGTAAACTCCCTGTTCCTCTGAGTTCCCTCCCAGGGGCACAGGGCCTGACCTGATTGCTTCTCTTCCCTTCCTACCCAATTATGGGTGAATCTTTCTTGTAGCCTTGGTTGTACAGAAGTCTTTCTGCCGGTTTCCAGTTAGTTTTCAGTGAGAATTGCTCCATATGTAGACGTATTTATGTGTTCATGGGGAGAGGTGAGTTCCATACCTCCTTCTGCCCCACCACCTTGATAGATTTCTTCTATTTATTTATTGCTATTCTCTATTTGATAGATCTTTGTTATCATACTTTAATTCTTTAAATATGGTTTCCTTTAGTTCTTTGAATATATTTATAGGAGCTGATTAAAAGTCTTTATTTACTATGTCCTATATCCATATGCCCTCGGAGACAGTTTCTATTGACTGCTTTTTGTCCTGAGTATGAGACACACATTATTTCTTTGCAACTTTTGTAATTTTCTATTTGACACTGGACAGTTTTGATAATATACTGAGCAACTCTGGACTTTTGACTCCCTCCCAAAGCAATGTAGTTGCTGCTTTTATATTTGTTTAGTGACATGTCTGAACCAATTCTGGAGAGTCTATCTTTCCTGCAGTGTGTAGCCTGATGTCCTTGCTCAGATTTTTATTTTTACTTTTAATTCGTTTCATTTTTAGGGCTAGCTTCCTAGGAGTCTCTCTTGGATCATCATAACTTATTAGCCAGCCAATGATTAGTCAAAGGTTGTGCATAAACATCTTGGGCCAATAAAGCTTCCATTTTTGCAAAGGGGATCTATATGTAGGTTGGGGCATGCATTAAAAATTCAAGCAGTTTATGTCTGGCTTTTTTTTTTCTTATGTAGGTGTCATGTTCAGCCAGGTATGAATATGTAATTGGGGCTCTAAGTCTCTCCTGAGTCTGTGTGCAGACTTGTACATGTACACAATCTTCCAGATTCCCAGGACTATATGAGAGCGTATCCAAGACCTTTATGGTTGTTTTATTGCTCAGATCTCCCAGTTAAATTTTTGGCATGGTGTATTGCAGCCACAGGTAACTGAGATATTTGTCCCCCTGATTGTTTGCCATTGATTTTGCTATTGTTTTTGACAATGCCCTGGGCTTGAGGCTTCTTTTTTAATTTTCATTTAAAAAACTGCTTTCTTGTCTCAAGATCAGATAAATCATTGCTTGGTTTTTATTCTACCTGTTATCTTTTTTTTCCTTAAATTTATCTCTATAATCAATTTATCTAGAATTTATGTGTGGTAGGGCTCTAACTTGATGCTTTCTCCTCAGATACCAACCCAATTTTCTCAACAATTATTAAAAAGTTCATCTATTCCTCATTGATTTGTGAAGCTTTCTTTAGCACATTTTAAGTTATTATGTGTCTAGGGTCTTAGTATTAGCTGCTCTAACAATGACCTGTCAATTTTTGTGCCAGTATCATATCATTTTAGTATACATTTATAATACATTCTGGCTTTTTTGTTGACGTTATTTGAGCCAAGACTCCACTTACTGATCTTTAAAAAAAAATTTCAATCTATTCTTACTCATTTGCTTTTCCCAACGAACTTAAGAATTATTTTGTCAGGTCAACAAAGACTAGTTTTTATATACCTTTACTCTTTATATATCAGGATGGCACATGGTTAACTCAAATATTCTATTACGTACAGCTGGGAATGAATCTGCTGCTTCTTAATAGAACTGTTTCTCTGAAGAGACTCTGCAACTTCAGCCATGAATCTAGAGAAACAACTTTGTTCAATTTCATGTTCTATTTCCAGAAAATGGTTGAGATTGTAAAGAACCTGTGCTAGAAATGGTAGGGCCTTGGTACATGGTTCTCCTCATTCAACAGGGCTGCATCCCACCTCTAGAAGTCTGACAGAGTTCCTCATTATCCTTCCCTCCTCAGTTGTGATTATTATATGTATAAAGTTTCTGCCTTCCTCCAACTGTATCAAGCTTTCCTAGTAGACTCTCATTTCTCTAGGCCAAATGTCCAAGAGCTGCACCAACTTAAGCTTTAGCCACAACTTGCCCAGCAGTACTTTACTTTCATGAGAGGTATCTCTTAACTATAGTTACTAGAAGCAATTGAGGAGTTTAGATTACTAATACTCAATCAGGGCATAGTTCAGTGTTCCTACCCAGTCTTTTTTTTTTTAATTATTATTTTTTTGGCTGCGTTGGGTCTTTGTTGCTGTGCACGAGCTTTCTCTAGTTGCGGAAAGTGGGGGCTACTCTTCATTGCAGTGAACAGGCTTCTCATTGTGGTGGCTTCTCTTTTTGCAGAACATGGGCTCCAGGCACGCGGGCTTCAGTAGCTGTGGCATGCGGGCTCAGCAGTTGTGGCTTACGAGCTCCAGAGCGCAGGCTTAGTAGTTGTGGTGCATGGGCTTACTTGCTCCGTGGCATGTGGGATTTTCCCAGACCAGGGATCGAACCTGTGTCCCCTGTATTGTCAGGTGGATTTTTAACCACTGTGCCACCAGTGAAGTACCCTACCCAGTCTTTACATTGATGGGCAATGCAGTACTTAGGATAAGTTAAATTTCATTTAAAGTTGAATTTTAAATTTCCAGTAAGACTTTATGTTAATTTTTAAAACTGCATTTTTCTACCATTTTGCCTTTTAAAAACCATAGGAAATGCAATCCCTATCAAACTAACACTGGCATTTTTCACAGAACTAGAATAAAAAATTTCACAATTTGTATGGAAACACAAAAGACCCCGAATAGCCAAAGCAATCTTGAGAATGAAAAATGGAGCTGGAGGAATCAGGCTCCCTGACTTCAGACTATACTACAAAGCTACGGTAATCAAGACAGTATGGTACTGGCACAAAAACAGAAAGATAGATCAATGGAACAGGATAGAAAGCCCAGAGAAAAACCTACGCACGTATGGTCACCTTATCTTTGATAAAGGAGGCAAGAATATACAGTGGAGAAAAGACAGCCTCTTCAATAAGTGGTGCTGGGAAAACTGGACAGGTACATGTAAAAGTATGAGATTAGGACACTCCCTAACACCATACACAAAAATAAACTCAAAATGGATTAAAGACCTAAATGTAAGGCCAGACACTATCAAACTCTTAGAGGAAAACATAGGCAGAACATTCTATGACATAAATCACAGCAAGATCCTTTTTGACCCACCTCCTAGAGAAATGGAAATAAAAACAAATGGGACCTAATGAAACTTAAAAGCTTTTGCACAGCAAAGGAAACCATAAACAAGACCAAAAGACAACCCTCAGAATGGGAGAAAATATTTGCAAATGAAGCAACTGACAAAGGATTAATCTCCAAGATTTACAAGCAGCTCATGCAGCTCAATAACGAAAAACAAACAACCCAATCCAAAAATGGGCAGAAGACCTAAATAGACATTTCTCCAAAGAAGATATACAGACTGCCAACAAACACATGAAAGAATGCTCAACATCATTAATCACTAGAGAGATGAAAATCAAAACTACAATAAGATATCATCTCACACCAGTCAGAATGGCCATCATCAAAAAATCTAGAAACAATAAATGCTGGAGAGGGTGTGGAGAAAAGGGAACCCTCTTGCACTGCTGGTGGGAATGTAAATTGATACAGCCACTATGGAAAACAGTATGGAGGTTCCTTAAAAACCTAGAAATAGAACTACCATACAACCCAGCAATCCCACTACTGGGCATATACCCTGAGAAATCCATAATTCAAAAAGAGTCATGTACCAAAATGTTTATTGCAGCTCTATTTACAATAGCCAGGACATGGAAGCAACCTAAGTGTCCATCATCGGATGAATGGATAAAGAAGATGTGGCACATATATACAATGGAATATTACTGAGCCATAAAAAGAAATGAAATTGAGATATTTGTGGTGAGGTGGATGGACCTAGAGTCTGTCATATAGAGTGAAGTAAGTCAGAAAGAGAAAAACAAATACCGTATGCTAACACATATATATGGAATCTAAGGGAAAAAAATAGGTCATGAAGAACCTAGGGGTAAGACGGAAATAAAGACACAGACCTACTAGAAAATGGATTTGAGGATATGGGGAGGGGGAAGGGTTAGCTGTGACAAAGTGAGAGAGTAGCATGGACATATATACACTACCAAACGTAAAATAGATAGCTAGTGGGAAGCAGCCGCATAGCACAGGGAGATCGGCTTGGTGCTTTGTGACCACCTAGAGGGGTGGGATAGGGAGTGTGGGAGGGAGGGAGACGTAAGAGGGAAGAGATATGGGAACATATGTATATGTATAAGTGATTCCCTTTGTTGTAAAGCAGAAACTAACACACCATTGTAAAGCAATTATACTCCAATAAAGATGTTAAAAAAACCAAAGGAATTGGAAGTTGGAGAGACTTGGGTTCAAACTCTTGCACAACCCCTTATTAGTTATGTAATCTTTGCAAGTCACTTCTCTTTGAGCCTTTGTCTCCTCTTCTATAAATGGAGATAAATAATACTTTTCAGCACTATTATGAGGATTAACAGCATCGTATACAAAGGGGTGACTTAGCACAAGGTCAGGTACGTAGGATGTAATATTATAGAATGTGTTCTTGATTATTTTGTAAACACTGATAACTGCCTTATGCTGTAATAATGATCTTATATATGAGTTACTGACTTTCACAGGGCAGTTTCCCCCTACACTAAAAGACTTCAGATGGTGCTTCTTCTTTTGGGGTGTTTAGGTCTTTTTAAAAGTAATCTTTATATCTTTTCCCTTGCTTTTAGGGAGTAACCTATCACTTATAATTGGTATCACTGGGGCTGGTTCTAAGAATAGCTCTTACTCCCTGTCTCACCTCCCTTGAATTTGCTACTACTGATCTGTTGTACACTGGGAAATCAGATGACCAAATTGTCAGAAATGTGTCTAAATTAAGGATAAATAGGTTGAGCAGAAGACTAAGGGGTTCTTTTCAGGGCAAGCATATAGAACCTATTAGAGCATAGTCTTTGTGATAGCTATTAGAGCTATTAATAAGCCATTTTAACTTACTTTCATGTTTTGGATGTATTCCAAAAAACCCAGAGAATCAAACAAATGGGAACATGAGCTATTACTATACTTTTGAGAAAAAAGGTAAAACATATAATTCAAGAGTTAATATGTGATAATGTAGGGCTGTGGCCCAGGAATGTGTTAAGGAGCTAGGAGGAATGAATCCTATCCATTATTCTTATTGGGAAGACTTCTTAAGTCACCAATCTTAATGTCAAGGCAGTTAGAATATTAACACATATTAAGAATCTATTATGTGATAGAGCCTCTGCATACATTATCTCAATCCTCAAACAGCTCTGAGAAGTAACAATTATTACACCCATTTATGGTGAGAAAATGGATACTCTGAACAGGGGTCCCCAGTACCCGGGCTGTGGACTGGTTAGGAACCGGGCTGCACAGCAGGAGGTGAGTGGTGGGCAACTGAGTGAAGCTTCATCTGCCGCTCCCCATCGCTCACATTACTGCCTGAACCATCCCCCCCATCGCTTGCATTACCACCTGAACCATGTCCCCCAACCGTGGAAAAACTGTCTTCCACGAAACTGGTCTCTGGTGGCAAAAAGTTTGGGGACTGTAGCTCTAAAAGGTTAAAGTGACTTATCCAAGCTGAAAAGTGCCAGAGCCAGAATTCAAACTAAGGTTTGTCCAGTTTCAAAGCTCAAAGCTCTGTAATCCTCTGGTGACTTGTAGGGACTGACTTCCTCTTTGCACAAAAACTTACTCTACATCAGCAAATAAACAATGTGTAAAAAACGTGTAAAAAAGTAGAATGTGTAAAAAACGTGTAAAAAAATAGAATACCATTGACAATCACAATAATATATATCAAGTACCTAGGAATTAATTTAAAATGAAGAAGACCTCTATGAAAGAAAATTAACTCTATTTAGGACATAAACTTCTGTACATTTGAAACTAAAATAATACTGTAAATCAACTATACTTCAAAAAATAAAAAAACATAAAGAAAGAGACCTGAATAAAGGGAGAAGTAAACTATGATCTTTGGATGGGAAGACAACATTATAAAGATGTCAATTTTCCCTAAATTAATCTATAAATCCAATTCATTGACCAAAAAAACCCGACAAGATTTTGTGGAAACTGGACTAATTCTAAATTACATATGGAACAATAAAGATTCACGTGGGCATTTGGTGCCACTGGGGCTCCCACGTTCCAAGCAGTCATATCACCTCTGTGCCTGGTGCTCACAGGGGCAGACCCGAGAGCTAGAAGGCAGCCTCAGGACCAGACTCCTGTGGGTGGGCCACCCACAGAGGTGGGGATAAAACGAAAGCTGAACCCCAGGGACAGGGTGACCAAGGAATAAGATTGAAAATCTTTCCATCAGCTGTACAAGCTGCAGATTAAATCCCCATGATCAGCTAGGTAGACCCTGCGTCTACGGAATATCTGAGTAGACAATGAGTGTTCCCACAAATGAAAATGGTCTAGCTCTGGGAGCTGTGGACTTTTGGGGGAAAACACATGCAGCAATGGGTCAGATCAGAGTCTAAGTGGTCCCCACAGGGCCCACAGCAGTTCCAGAGACCAGCCCACAGGCACAGGAGGGCCTCTTGGGGAGGCGGAGTTGGGCTGTGGCTCACGGTGTGTGCGAGGACACTTACGGCAGAGATCCCAGGGAAACATAATTATTACTATTAATATTACTATGCTTTGATTCATTCGGTCATTGCTTCTGGCTTTTTTGTTTGTTTTTCATTTTTTTCTTGCTTTGTTTTTGTTTTAGTATATTTTCTTAAATTTAGTCTTTTGGGATCTCTATGCTTTACAACATATTCACTTTTATTTTTATCTTTTTAAAATATATTTCTATTTTTACTTTGCTTTTCTGTTCTTCTGTGTTCTTTTCCCTTATTTTTTTCTTCTTCTTTAATATATTTTTCTTTTTTATATATATTTCCATTTCTACTTTGCTTTTCTGTTGTCCTGTGCTTTCTCCCTTTTTCTTCTGTTATTATTTTTTAAAGTCATTTTTACCAGTTTGTTCTGTTTCCTTTATTCTTCAGGTGGCACAAAACTTTGGTATGTTTTTTAGGTTATGTGTTTTTGTTAGTTTTAATCCTAATTATTTGATTTCGTTTTTGAGTTCTTCTATTTGTCTGGTTGTTTTCTTGCTTTTTGTTTTATTTGGCTCTGCTTCAGTTTCTTTTATGTGTGTGTATGTTTCCTTGTTTCTGTTTTTGTTTGATTTTGTTTTTACCATTTCTCTGGGATTTTATTTGTCTTTTTTTTCTTCCTTAAGATATTTTCTACTTTATTTTTTTTAATATTTCTAAATCTACATTGCTTTTCTGTTCAGTCTTCTTTCCCCTTTCTCTTTTCCTATTTTGTTTATCATCTTTGTCAGTTTGTTTTGTTTCTTTGCTTCATTCTTCAGTTAGCAGTCTGCTTTGGTTTTGTTTTTCAGTTATGTGTTTTTTCTCAGTTTTCTTTTTAATTGTTTGATTTCGTTCTTGGATTGTTTCGCTTGCCTGGTTGTTCTCTTGCTTTATGACTTATTTGGGTCCATTTTTGTTTCTTCTGTGTGTGCATGTTTCCTTCTTTCTGTTTGATTTTACTTTTTACCATTACTCTGGGGTTTTCTTAGTCTTTTTTTAAAATCTGCTTTATTGCTGGGACGAGTGACTTGTGAGGTCTTGGTCCCTCGACCAGATGTTGGGCCTGAAGCTCTGCGGTGGGAGCACAGAGTCTAGGGTGCTGGACCACTAGAGAATTTCCAGCCCCAGGGAACATTAATCACCGAGAGCTCCCACGGAGGCTTCTATCTAAATCCAAGACCCGACTCCACCCAGCTGTCAGAAGATCCCAGTGCTGGACACCTCACAAAAGACAAAAAACAAGACAGGAACACAAACCCACCCATTAGCACACAGACTACCTAAAGTCACACTAAGCTCACAGACACTCCAAAACACACCACCTGAAGTGGCCCTGCTCATCAGAGGGAAAAGACTCAGCTCCACCCCCTCAGGACGCAGGCACCAATCCCTTCCATCAGGAAGCCTACACAAGCCATGGGACCAACCTCACCACCAGGGGCAGAGGACAGAAACAAAAGGAACTACAACCCTGCAGCCCAGGGAAAGGAGACCTCAAGTACTGTAAATTAGAAAAAATGAGAAGACAGAGAAATATGCAGCAGATGAAGGAGCAAGGTAAAAACCCACCAGACCAAACAAATGAAGAGGAAATAGGCAGTCTACCTGAAAAAGAATTCAGAGTAATGATAGTAAAGATGATACAAAATCAAGGAAATACAATGGAGAAAATACAGGAAATGTTTAACAAAGACCTAGAAGAACTAAAGAGCAAACAAACAAAGATGAACAACACAATAACTGAAATTAAAAATACTCTAGAAGGAATCAATAGCAGAATAACTGAGGCAGAAGAATGGAAAGTGAGCTGGAAGACAGAATGGTGGAAAAAACTGCTGCAGAGCAGAATAAAGAAAAAAGAATGAAAAGAATTGAGGACAGTCTCAGAGACCTCTGGGACAACATTAAGCACACTAACATTCGAATTATAGGCGTCCCAGAAGAAGAAAAAAAAGAAAGGGTCTGCAAAAATAGTTGAATAGATTATAGTTGAAAACGTCCCCAACATGGGAAACGAAATAAGACAATCAAGTCCAGGAAGTGCAGAGAGTCTCATACAGAAGAAACAGGATGAGACATGTATTAATCACACTAACAGAAATGAAACACAAAGAGAAAATATTAAAAGCAGCAAGGGAAAAGCAACAAATAACATACAAGAGAATCCCCATAAGGTTAACAGCTGATCTCTCAGCAGAAACTCTGCAAGCCAGAAGGGAGTGGCAGGACATATTTAAAGTAATTAAAGGGAAAAACCTACAACCAAGATCACTCTAACCAGCAAGGATTTCACTCAAATTCGATGGAGACATTAAAACCTTTACAGACAAGCAAAAGCTAAGAGAATTCAGCACCACCAAACCAGCTTTACAAGAAATGCTAAAGGAACTTCTCTAGGCAGGAAACACAAGAGAAGGAAAAGACCTACAAAAACAAAAACAAACCAATTAAGAAAATGGTAATAGGAACATACATATCAATAATTACCTTAAATGTAAATGGATTAAAAGCTGCAACCAAAAGGCACAGACTGGCTGAATGTATACAAAACAAGACCCTACATATGCTGTTTACAAGAGACCCACTTCAGATTTAGGGACTTATATAGACTCAAAGTGAGGGGATGGAAAAAGATATTCCATGCAACTGGAAATCAAAAGAAAGACGGAGTACCAACACTCATATCAGACAAAATAGACTTTCAAATAGAGACTATTACAAGAGACAAGAAAGGACATTACATAATGATCAAAGGATCAATCCAAGAAGAAGCTATAACAATTGTAAGTATCTAGTCACCCAACATAGGACAACCTCAATATATAAGGCAAATGCTAACAGCCATAAAAGGGGAAATTGACAGCAACACAATAATAGTAGGCGAATTTAACACCCCGCTTATACCAATGGACAGATGATCCAAACAGAAAATAAATAAGGAAACACAAGCTTTAAATGACACATTAGACCAGATGGACGTAATTGATATTTATAGGACATTCCATCCAAAAACAACACAATACACTTTCTTCTCATGTGCACACAGAATATTCTCCAGGATAGATCACATCTTGGGTCACTAATCAAGCCACAGTAAATTTAAGAAACTGAAATTGTATCAAGCATCTTTTCTGACCACAACGCTATGAGACTAGATATCAATTTCAGGAAAAAATAATTGTAAAAAATACAAATACATGGAGTCTAATGAAGACACTACTAAACAACCAAGAGATCACTGAAAAAATCAAAGAGGAAATCAAAAAATAAATAGAAACAAGTGACAATGAAAACACGATGAACCAAAATCCACGGGATGCAGCAAAAGCAGTTCTAAGAGGGAAGTTTATAGCAATACAATCCTACCTGAAGAAACAAGAAACATCTCAAATAAACAACCTAACCTTAAACCTAAAGCAATTAGAGAAAGATGAACAACAGCAAACAAACAAAAAAACAAACAAAAAACCCCCAAAGTTAGCAGAAGAAATCACAAAGATCAAATCATAAATAAATGAAAAAGAAAGGAAGGAAACAATAGCAAACATCAATAAAACTAAAAGTTGGTTTTTTCAGAAGACAAATAAAATTGATAAACCAATAGCCAGACTCATCAGGAAAAAAAGAGAGAAGACTCAAATCAACAGAATTAGAAATGAAAATGGAGAAGTAACAACTGACACCGCAGAAATACAAAGGATCATGAAAGACTACTATAAGGAACTAAATGCCAATAAAATGGACAACCTGGAAGAAATGGACAAATTCTTAGAAAAGTACAACCTTCCAAGATTGAACCGGAAAGAAATAGAAAATATAAACAGACCAATCACAAGCACTGAAATTGAAAGTGTGATTAAGTCTTCCAGCAAGCAGCTACATAGCACAGGGAGATCAGCTTGGTGCTTTGTGATCACCTAGGCAGATGGGATAGGGAGGGTGGGAAGGAGATGCACAAGGGAGGAGATATGGGGATATATGTATATGTATAGCTGATTCACTTTGTTATAAATCAGAAACTAACACATCATTGTAGAACAATTATACTCCAATAACGATGTTAAAAAAGAAGTAAATCCCCATAAAGTTTAGTAAGACATTAAAAAAAAAAAAGTCTTCCAACAAACAAAAGCCCAGGGCCAGATCGCTTCACGGGCAAATTCTAGCAAACATTTAGAAAAAAGCTAACACCTATACTTCTCAAACTCTTTCAAAATATAGCAGAGGGAGGAACACTCAAACTCATTCTACGAGGCCACCATCACACTGATACCAAAACCAGACAAAGATGTCACAAAAAAGATTACAGGCCAATATCACTGATGAACATACATGCAAAAATCGTCAAAAAACTACTAGCAAACAGAATCCAATAGCACATTAAAAGGATCATACACCATGATCAAGCGGTGATTATCCCAGGAATGCAAGGATTCTTCAATATATGCAAATCAATTAATGTGATACACCATATTAACAAATTGAAGGAGAAAAACCATATGATCATCTCAATAGATGCAGAAAAAGCTTTTAACAAAATTCAACATCCATTTATGATGAAGACGCTCCAGAAAGTAGGCACAGAGGGAACTTTCCTCAACATAATAAAGACCATATATGACAAGCCCACAGCCAACATCATCATCAATGGTGAAAAACTGAAAGCATTTCCTCTAAGATCAGGAAAAAGACAAGAGTGTCCACTCTTGCCACTATTATTCAACATAGTTTTGGAAGTGCCAGCCATGGCAATCAGAGAAGAAAAACAAATAAAAGGAATCCAAATTGGAAAATACGAAATAAAACTGTCACTGTTTGCAGATGGCATGATACTATACACAGCAAATGCTAAAGATGCCACCAGGAAAATACTAGATGTAATCAATGAATTTGGTAAAGTAGCAGAATACAAAATTAATGCAGAGAAAGACCCCAAATAGTCAAAGCAATCTTGAGAAAGAAAAATGGAGCTAGAGGAATCAGGTGCCCTGACTTTAGACTATACTACAAAGCTACTCTAATCAAGACAGTATGGTACTGACACAGAAATAGAAATACAGATCAATGGAATAGGATAGAAAGCACACAGATAAACCCACTCACATATGGTCACCTTATCTTTGATAAAGGAGGCAAGAATACACAATGGGGAAAAGACAGCCTCTTCAATAAGTAATGCTGGGAAAACTGGACAGCTACATGTAAAAGAATGATATTTGAACACTTCCTAGAAAGAATATGAATATGAAAAAAAAGAACACTCCCTAACACCATATCCAAAAATAAACTCAAAATGGATTGAAGATCTAAATGTAAGGTCAGACACTATAAAACTCTTAGAGGAAAACATAGGCAGTACACCTATGACATAAATCAAAGCAAGATCCTTTTTGGCCCACCTCCTAGAGCAATGGAAATGAAATTAAAAATAAACAAGTGGGACCTAGTGAAACTTAAAAGCTTTTGCACAGGAAAGGAAACCATAAACAAGATGGAAAGACAACCCTCAGAATGGGAGAAAATATCTGCAAACAAAGCAACTGACAAAGGATTAACCTCCAAAATATACAAGCAGCTCATGCAGCTCAATATCAAAAAGAAAACAAAAACAAAGAAAAACCAAATCCAAAAATGGGCAGAAGACCTAAATAGACATTTCTCCAAAGAAGATATACAGATTGCCAACAAACACACGAGAACATGCTCAACATCACTAATCATTAGAGAAATGCAAATCAAAACCACAATGAGGTATCACCTCACACTAGTCACAATGGCCATCATCAAAAAACCTAGAAACAATAAATGCTGGAGAGGGTGTGGAGAAAAGGGAACTCTCCTGCACTGTTGGTAGGAATGAAAATTGATACAGCGACTATGGAGAACAGATGGAGGTTCCTTAAAACACTAAAAGTAGAGCTACCATATGAACCAGCAATCTCACTACTGGGCATATACTCTGAGAAAACCATAATTCAAAAAGAGTCAAATATTGTATATTAATGCATGTATGTGGAGCCTAGAAAAATGGTACAGATTAACCGGTTTGCAGGGCAGAAGTTGAGACACAGATGTAGAGAACAAACGTATGGACATCAAGGGGGGAAAGCCGCTGGGGGGTGGGGGATGGTGGTGTGATTAAAAAAAAAAAAGTCACGTACCCCAATGTTCATTGCAGCACTATTTACAATAGCCAGGACATGGAAGCAACCTAAGTGTCCATCAACAGATGAATGGATAAAGAAGATGTGGCACATATATACAATGTAATATTACTCAGCCAGAGAAAGGAACGAAATTGGGTTATTTGTAGTGATTTGGATGGACCTAGAGTGTGTCATACAGAGTGAAGTAAGTCAGAAAGATAAAAACAAATACCGTATGCTAACACATATATATGGAAAGTAAAAAAGTGGTACTGATGAACCTAGTGGCAGGGCAGGAATAAAGATGCAGACATAGAGAACGGACTTGAGGACACTGGGGGAAGGGGAAGCCGGGACGAAGTTAGAGAGTAGCATTGACATATATACACTACCAAATGTAAAATGGATGGCTAGTGGGAAGCCGCTGCAGAGCACAGGGAGTTCAGCTTCATGTTTTGTGACGACCTAGGGGGGTGGGATAGGGAAGGTGGGAGGGAGATGCAAGAGGGAGGGCATATTGGGATATGTATATACGTATAGCTGATTCACTTTGTTCTACAGCAGAAACTAACAACATTGTAAAGCAATCATACTCCAATAAAGATATTAAAAATAAAAGATTTGTGTGGTTCAACAATATTTAGTACAAGTCTGCAACAAGAAGAGCAGAGTGGAGATTTACCTGACCTGATATTAAGGCAAATTACAAACCGTTAATAATTCGAAGAATGTGATACTGGCAACGCAGCAAGTAGGCAATGGAACAAAATAGAATCCAGGAATGGACTCAAGAATATACAGGAACTTGGTACCTAATAATGGTGGTAACACAAATCAATGGGGAGAGAACAGGTCATTTAATAAACGGCGTTGGGAAAACTGGCTTATTATGTAGAGAAAATAAAATTAGATCATTTTATACAGCATATACAGAATAAATACTCACTATATTAAAGACCTTACATGGAAGGCAACATTATAAAACTATAATGTAAACAGTTACATTATAGTTACAGAAAAAGTAGACACATCTTTATGACCCAGGGGTAGGGAAGAATTTATTAAATAAGATCCCCAAAGCACACACCATAAATGTACAGATTGATGGGTTTGACAAAATCAACTTAAATACTTATTGGTTAGGGGTAAAGTGTACTGATATCTGCAAATTACTTGGAAATGCATCAAAAAGGATGGATAAATGGATGGCTAGAGATGGAGAGAGGGATAGTTATATGGTTATATGGTATAAAGCTGTTAATTATAGAATCTAAGTGTGGTCATATGAGTGTTTATATGGTTATATGGTATAAAGCTGTTAATTACAGAATCTAAGTGGTGGTCATATGAGTGTTTGCCATCCTATCCTTCCAACTTTTCTGTGTGTTTTTTTTTTTTGGCCACGCCACATGGTGTGGCATGAGGGATCTTAGTTCCCTGACCAGGGATGGAACCCACGCCCCCTGCGGTGGAAGGGTAGAGTCTTAACCACTGGATCGCCAGGGAAGTCCCACTTTTCTGTATGTATGAAATCATAATGAAAGGTCAGTGAGAATGAAATACTTTTGTTCTAAAAAGGATATTGTACATAAATTTCTAAAAAATTGTGGCTGACTGGAAAAGATATTTGACACATGTACACACAGATATAGAAAAGATATTTGCTTTATTTGTATGTTTATTTGTTTAGGGTATATTATGTATTGAAGGTTTAACATACAGTCTTGTTAAATTGTCATTTATATACAGATTGCTAAATTGCCCTAAAGAAAGTTGAACCAAATTTACATTTGCATAAAGATAGCCAGTTGCTGTCACCATTGTCACTTCTTGGGTATTGTTCTTTTTTTCTTTTTTTAATTGGGGTATAGCTGTTTTACAATGTTGTGTTAGTTTCTGCTGTACAGCTAAGTGAACCAGCTATATGTATACATATATCCCCTATTTTTTGGATTTCCTTCCCATTTAGGTCACCACAGAGCACTGAGTAGAGTTCCCTGTGCTATACAGCAGGTTCTCATTAGTTATCTATTTTACACATAGTAGTGTATATATGTCAATCCCAATCTCACAAGAAACTTCTGTAATCAGAAAGAAAAAAGACAAGTAACCTAAAAGAAAATTTGCAAGATAAATAGGCACTTCAGAGAATGTGAAAACAAATGGCTAATATATATAAAAAAGAAGATCAACCTCATCTGTAGTCAAATAAATGCAAATTAAAATAAAAGATACTACTTGAAACCCACTGGATTAGCAAAAATTAAGAAGTTATAAGATATCAGCCCTGGCAATAATATGAAGAAATAGAAACCCTTATGCATTCTTCATAGGACTATAAATTTAGAACCAATATAATCTAGAGCAATTTGGCCATATTTGGCAAAAAATCTATATGCATATTTACAGGATCCAGGACTTCAACTCCTAAATACATACTTCAGATAAACTGACACAGGAACACAAAGATACAGAGACATCTATGAAGATATTCCCTGTAGCACTGTTTGCAATATCCCAGAACTGGAAACAACTATCAAACAACAAATAAAGTCCATGATATAAGTAATTGTTGGAATATAATTCAGCAGTCATCAGGAACGAACCATATACGAATACAGAAAGATCTACAAAATAACACTGAGTGAAAAAGTAAGAAATAGAATATGTACAACACAGTATCTTTCATGTTAAAAAAGGAAAAAATCTACACATATAAACATCACTATAGATTGTGCATGCACATATATATATATATATATATATATATATATATATATATATATATATAAATATATGGAAGATGGCTTGGAGGGACACACATCAAATACCCAAGAGTGGATAACTATGGGTAGAGAGAAGGGGACTGAATCAGGAAGAAAGGCTGAAGGGGACAAAAACCAAATATAAAACCAAAAATAAAAGAGCGTTTATGCATGGGCTGATGATGACAGATCATAAACTGAGGAGACTATCATAGCAATTGATTTCCAATGTTTCTGAAGTCTAAAGTAAACATAAAACTTCCCCACCTCAGAATACCATAAAAACCACGTGCTTAAAGGAAATGTCAAAAAAAATAAAATAGAAATGAACTGACCACTTCCCGGTCACATGGCTTACCGGAGTACACAGCACATGAGCAGCAGATGGGTGGGGACGTTAGCCGGATTGAGCATACTGGGTGTGTCTGACTTCATACAGGCCAGGAAGGCACGCATCCTTCTGTTCTTGTCCTCAACTGCTTTGCCTAGCCAGAGCTTCTTGAGGTTTGGGCAAGTCCATTCCCGAAATGTCAGGGCAGACACCAGCTCAGGGGTTTGAGGTGACTTCCCTTTATAGGCAGACCACTCTTTAAGGATCACTGAAGGAACTAGAAAACAGAAATTGAGGAAAAACTGGCTATAGAGACTCTGAGCATTTCTGCAGCTGGTCACAATTGACAGAAACCATCACACTTCAACATCTTTGTATTTTCTGTCACTATAATTTTTATTGTTAGCAGTAGTAACAGCAGGAGTAGTAAGCATTTATTAGATGCTTGGTATGTATTAAGTATTTTACATATAAATGTAAATCTTACTTACTCTTCAGAACAAACCTGAGAGAGAAGCATTATGACTATATTATCACAAAACACAGTGCTCATTTTGCAGGTGAAAAAAGGAATCAAAGCTCAATGGTCACACAGCTCTACAGTCACACAGCAGTCCCCCACTTATTTGCAGGGAATAAGTTCCAAGACCCCCAGTGGATGCCCAAAACCATGGACAGTACCGAATCCTGCAATATACTATGTTTTTTCCTATACCTACGTACCTATGATAAAGGTACGTAAGAGATTAACAACAATAACTAATAATAAAATAGAACAGTTATAACAATATACTGTAATAAAAGTTATGTTAAAGTGGTCTCTCTCTCTCCAAATATCTTATTGTACAAATTTAATGCCATTTCCATCTTAACTAAGCACTTATCGTGTACTGTGTCCATAACTTTTGCAGTTCGAGATGCGATAGCAAAACTAGCACAAATTTCTTTTTCCTTCTTCACAATTTCACAGACAGAAGACTCATTCTTACCATAGATCTTTTTGTTCTTACTATAGATCTCAGTAACGTCAGCATATGATATTTTTTCTTCCCTTATTAAGTTGAGAACTTTCACCTTTTCACTTAAAGGAAGCACTTTACAGCTTCCTTTTGGCATATCTGAATTGCCAGCATCACTACTCTTGCACTTCAGGGCCATTATTAAGTAAAATAAGGGTTAATTGAACATAAGCACTGAGATACTGGGACAGTTGATTTGATAACCCAAACAGCTACTAAGTGACTAACAGGCAGCATACGCTGAACAGAGGAATGTTTCACATCCTGGGTGGGAGGGAGCAGGATTATGCGAGATTTCATCACACTACTCAAAACAGTGTGCAATTTAAAATTTATGAATTGGCTGCGTGCCCACCCAGCCCCTATTATAGTCCGAGATAAAGAACGCAAGATTAAAATGGAAGTCTCCACTATACCCTGACATCCCTTTTGCAGTATCCCAGTGGTCACACAGACCAAGCCTGGTACAAGCAGGGGGAGACCGTGCCCAGGACTGGAGGTGAGCATTCTAAGATCAGTAAGGTTCCGAGCTGCCGGAGACTCCAGTTCCTGTCTTGTTGCTCCACCATCCCTCGGGCATGGTCCTCGTCTGAATGAATATTTGACCACATGGATGGATAAATATTCCAGCCAGGAGGACTGAGATACTTTTCCATTATAGGTTATTACAATATATTGAATATAGCTCCATGTACTATACAGCGACACAGAAAGAGAAGAAGGAAAATTAGACATCAGGAAAGGCGCCGAATGTAAGACAGCAAACAGACACAGTGAAATCTAAACCAGGGTCAGTGACTTTCTTTCCAAGTTGGGTCCTCAATGGAGGGCCCTAAACGCCGCCTGCCCCCTGGCAGAAACATCACAGATTTCTCAGAAGTGGCTTTGAGGCTTTTCAGAGGCTCGGAGATGATCCTTTGGAGCTCAGGGGGCGCCTTCAAGATGGCAGAGGAGTAAGACGTGGAGATCACCTTCCTCCCCACAAATACATCACAACTACATCTATATGTGGAACAACTCATACAGAACACCTACTGAACACTGGCAGAAGACCTCAGACTTCCCAAAAGACACCTCAGGTGACTTACACGCAGAGGCAGGGCCAAATCCAAAGGTGAACCCGAGGAGCTGTGTGAACAAAGAAGAGAAAGGGAAATTTCTCCCAGCAGCCTCAGGAGCAGTGGTTTAAATCTCCACAATCAGCTTGATATACCCTGCACCTGTGGAAAACCTGAACAGACAGCGAATCATCCCAAAACTGAGGCATTAGACTTTGGGAACAACTGTAGACTTGGGATTTCCTTTCCGCATATAATTTGTTTCTGGTTCTATATTTATCTTAGTTTAGTATTTAGAGTTTATTATCATTGGTATATTTGTTTATTGATTTGGTTGTGCCCTTCCTTTTTTATTTTTTATGTATACATATATAGATAGATTTATTTATTTTACTTTTTCTCTTTTTGTGAGTGTGTATGTGTATGCTGCTTTGTGTGATTTTGACTGTATAGCTTTGCTTTTGCCACTTGTCCTAGCGTTCTGACTGTCCGTTTTTTTTTTTTTTTTAAGTATAGTTTATAGCACTTGTTAGCATTGAAGGATTTGTTTTTGGGTTTGGTTGCTCTCTTCTTTCTTTTTTTAATTACATTTTTATTTTTAACAATTTTTTCTATTTTAATAACATTATTTTATTTGTTTAGTTTTCATTCTTTCTTGCTTTCTTTTTTCTCCCTTTTCTTCTGAGCTGTGTGGCTGACAGGGTCTTGGTGCTCTGCCCAGGTGTCAGGCCTGAGCCTCTGAGGTGGGAGAGCCGAGTGCAGGACATTGGTTCACCAGAGACCTCCAAGCCCCATGTAATATCAAACAGCAAAAGCTCTGCCAGAGATCTCCATCTCAATGGTAAGACCCAGCTCCACTCAACGACCAGTAAGTTACAGTACTGGACACCCCATGCCAAACAACTGGCAAGACAGGGACACAAACCCATCCATTAGCAAAGAGGCTGCCGAAAATCATAATAAGTTCACAGACACCCCAAAACACACCACCGGACGTGGTCCTGCCCACCAGAGAGACAAGATCCAGCTTCAGCCAACATAACACAGGCACCAGTCCCCTCCACCAGGAAGCCTACACAACCCACTGAACCAACATTAGCCACTGGGGGCAGCCACCAAAAAAAATGGGAACTACGAACCTGCAAGCTGCGAAAAGGAGATCCCAAACACAGTAAGTTAAGTAAAATGAGATCAGAGAAAACACAGCAGATGAAGGAGCAAGGTAAAAACCCATCAGACCAAACACATAAAGAGGAAACAGGCAGTTTACCTGAAAAAGAATTCAGAGTAATGATAGTAAAAATGATCCAAAATCTTGGAAATAGAATGGAGAAAACAGAAGAAACGTTTAACAAGGAGCTAGGAGAACTAAAGAGCAAACAAACCATGATGAACAACACAAAAAAATGAATTAAAAATTCTCTAGAAGGAATCAATAGCAGAATAACTGAGGCAGAGGAAAGGATAAGTGACCTGGAAGATTAAATAGTGGAAATAACTACCGCAGAGCAGAATAAAAAAAAAAAGAATGAAAAGAATTGAGGACAGTCTCAGACACTTCTGGGACAACATTAAACGCACCAACATTCGAATTATAGGGGTCCCAGAAGAAGAAGAGACAAAGGGACTGAGAAAATATTTGAAGAGATTATAGGTGAAAACTTCCCTAATATGGGAAAAGAAATAGTCAATCAAGTCCAGGAAGTGCAGAGAGTCCCATATAGGATAAATCCAAAGAGAAACATGCCAAGACACATATTAATCAAACTATCAAAAATTAAATATAAAGAAAAAATATTAAAAGTAGCATGGGAAAAACAACAAATAACATACAATGGAATCCCCAAAAGGTTAACAGCTGATCTTTCAGGAGAGACTGCAAGACAGAAGGGAGGGTGGCAGGACATATTTAAAGTGATGAAAGGGAAAAACCTACAACCAAGATTACTCTAACCAGCAAGGATCTCATTCAGATTCAACAGAGAAATTAAAACCTTTACAGATAAGCAAAAGTTAAGAGAATTCAGCACCACCAAACCAGCTCTCCATCAAATGCTAAAGGAACTTCTCTAGGCAGCAAACACAACAGAAGGAAAAGACTTACAATAACAAACCCAAAACAATTAAGAAAATGGTAATAGGAACATACATATTGATAACTATCTTAAATATAAATGGATTAAATGCTGTAACCAAAACACAAAGACTGGCTGAATGGATACAAAAACAAGACCCATATATATGCTGTCTACAAGAGACCCACTTCAGGCCTAGGGACATATACAGACTGAAAGTGAGGGGATGGAAGAAGATATTCCATGCAAATGGAAATCAAAGAAAGCTAGAGTAGCAATTCTCATATCAGACAAAATAGACTTTAAAATAAAGACTAATTACAAGAGACAAAGAAGGACACTACATAATGATCAAGGGATCAATCCAAGAAGAAGATATAACAATTGTAAATATTTATTCACCCAACATAGGAGCACTGCAAAACATAAGGCAAATGCTAACAGCCATAAAGGGGATGTTGACAGTAACACAATCATAGTAGAGGACTTTAACACCCCACTTTCACCAATGGACAGATGATCCAAAATGAAAATAAATAAGGAAACACAAGCTTTAAATGATACATTAAACAAGACAGACTTAATTGATATTTATAGGACATTCCATCCAAAAACAACAGATTAGACTTTCTTCTCAAGTGCTCATGGAACATTCTCCAGGATAGGCAATACCTTGGGAGACAAATCAAGCTTTGGTAAATTTAAGAATATTGAAATAAAGTATCTTTTCTGACCACAAGGCTATGAGACTAGATATCAATTATGGGAAAAAAATCTGTAAAAAATACAAACACATGGAGGCTAAACAATACACTACTAAATAAGCAAGAGATACTGAAGAAATCAAAGAGGAAATCAAAAAATACGCAGAAACAAATGACAATGAAAACACAACGACCCAAAACCCATGGGATGCAGCAAAAGCAGTTCTAAGAGGGAAGATTATAGCAATACAATCTTACCTCAAGAAACAAGGAACATCTCAAATAAACAACCTAACCTTAAACCTAAAGCAATTAGAGAAAGAAGAACAAAAAACCCCCAAAAGGTAGCAGAAGCAAAGAAATCATAAAGATCAGATAAGAAATAAATGAAAAAGAAATGAAGGAAACGAGAGCAAAGATCAATAAACTAAAAGCTGGTTCTTTGAGAAGATATACAAAGTTGATAAACCATTAGCCAGACTCAACAAGAAAAAAGTGGAGAAGACTCAAATCAATAGAATGGGAAAGGAAAAAGGGGAAGTAACAACTGACACTGCAGAAATACAAAGGATCAAGAGAGATTACTACAAGCAACTATATGCCAATAAAATGGACAACCGGGAAGAAATGGACAAATTATTAGAAAAGCACTACCTTCCGAGACTGAACTACGAAGAAATAGAAAATAGAACCAGACCAATCACAAGCACTGAAACTGAAACTGTGATTAAAAATCCTCCAACAAACAAAAGCCCAGAACCAGATGGCTTCACAGGCGAATTCTATCAAATGTTTAGAGAAGAGCTAACACCCCTCCTTCTCAAACTCTTCCAAAATATAGCAGAGGGAGGAACACTCCCAAACTCAGTCTAGGAGGCCACCACCAACCTGATACCAAAACCAGACAAAGATGCCACAAAGAAAGAAAACTACAGGCCAGTATCACTGATGAACATAGATGCAAAATTCCTCAACAAACTATTAGCAGAGGCCAACAGCAGATTAAAAGGATCATACAACACGATCAAGTGGGGTTTACCCCAGGAATGCATGGATTCTTCAATATATGCAAATGAATCAATTTGATAAACCATATTAACAAACTGAGGGAGAAAAACCATATGATCATCTCAGTAGATGCAGAAAAAGCTTTTGACAGAATTCAACACCCATTTATGATAAAAAAAACCCTCCAGAAAGTAGGCATAGAGGGAACTTAGCTCAACATAATCAAGGCCATATATGACAAACCCAAAGCCAACATCATTCTCAATGGCAAAAAACTGAAACCATTTCCTGTAAGATCAGGAACAAGACAAGGTTGCCCACTCTCACCACTCTTATTCTACATAGTTTTGGAAGTTTTAGCCACAGCCATCAGAGAAGAAAAAGAAATAAAAGGAATCCAAATCAAAAAGAAGAAGTAAAACTGCCACTGTTTGCAGATGACACGGTACTATACATAGAGAATCCTAAAGATGCTACCGGAAAACTAGTAGAGCTAATCAATGAATTTGGGAAAGTAGCAGGATACAAAATTAATGCACAGAAATCCCTTGCATTCCTATACGGTAATGATGAAAAATCTGAAAGTGAAATTAAGAGAACACTCCTATTTACCACTGCAACAAAAAGAATAAAATATCTAGGAATAAACCTACCTAAGGAGACAAAAGACCTGTATGCAGAAAATTATAAGACACTGATGAAAGAAATTAAAGATGATACACACAGATAGAGAGATATACCATGTTCTTGGATTGGAAAAATCAACATTGAGAAAATGACTCTACTACCTAAAGCAATCTACAGATTCAATGCAATCCCTACCAAATTACCACTGCCAGTTTTCACAGAACTAGAACAAAAAATTTCACAAATTGTACAGAAACAAAAATACCCTGAATAGCCAAAGCAATCTTGAGAAAGAAAAACAGAGTTGGAGGAATCAGGCTCCCAGACTTCAGACTATATTACAAAGCTACAGTAATCAAGACAGTATGGTACTAGCACAAAAATTGAAATATAGATCAGTGGAACAGGATAGAAAGCCCAGAGATAAACCCATGCATATACGGTCACCTTATCTTTGATAAAGGAGGCAAGAATATACAATGGAGAAAAGACAGCCACTTCAATATGTGGTGCTGGGAAAACTGGACAGCTACACAGAAAAGAACGAAATTAGAACAGTCCCTAACACCATACACATAAATAAACTCAGAATGGATTAGAGACCTACATGTAAGACCAGGCACTATAAAACTCTCTGAGGAAAACATAGGCAGAACACTCTATGACATAAATCAGAGCAAGATCCTTTTTGACCCACCTCCTAGCGAAATGGAAATAATAACAAAAAAACAAATGGGACCTAATGAAACTTAAAAGCTTTTGCACAACAAAGGAAAACATAAACAAGATGAAAGATAACCCTCAAAATGGGAGAAAATATTTTCAAAGAAAGCAACTGACAAATGATTAGTCTCCAAAATATACAAGCAACTCATGCAGCTCAATATCCAAAAAGCAAACAACCCAATCCAAAATTGGGCAGAAGACCTAAACAGACATTTCTCCAAAGAAGAGATACAGATTGCCAACAAACACATGAAAGGAAGCTCGACATGACTAATCATTAGAGAAATGCAAATGAAAACTACAATAAGGTATCACCTCACAATGGTCAGAATGGGCATCATGAAAAACAATCTACAAACAATAAATGCTGAAGAGGGTGTGCAGAAAAGCGATCCCTCTTGCACTGTTGGGGGGAATGTAAATTGATACAGCCACAATGGAGAACAGTATGGAGGTCCCTTAAAAAACTTAAAATAGAACTACCATATGACCCTGCAATCCCACTACTGGGCATATACCCTGAGAATACCATAATTCAAAAAGAATCATGTACCACAATGTTTATTGCAGCTCTATTTACAATAGCCAGGACATGGAAGCAGCGTAAGTTTCCATCGACAGTTGAATGGATAAAGAAGATGTGTCACATATATACAATGGAATATTACTCAGCCATAAAAAGAAGCGAAACTGAGTTATTTGTAGTGAGGTGGATGGACCTAGAGAGTGTCATACAGAGTGAAGTAAGTCAGAAAGAGAAAAACAAATACCATATGCTAACACTTATGTATGGAATCTAAAAAAATAATTAAAAGGTTCTGAAGAACCTAGGGGCAGGACAGGAATAAAGACACAGACATAGAGAATGGACTTGAGGACACGGGGAGGGGGAAGGGTAAGCTGGGATGAAGTGAGAAAGTGGTATGGACATATATACATTACCAAATGTAAAATAGACAGCTAGTGGGAAGCAGCCCCACAGCACAGGGAGATCAGCTTGGTGCTTTGTGTCCACCTAGAGGGGTGGGATAGGGAGGGTGGGAGCGAGACACAAGAGGCAGGAGATGTGGGGATGTATGTATATGTATAGCTGATTCACACTGTTATACAGCAGAAGCTAACACACCATTGTAAAGTAATTATAGTCCAATAAAGATGTTAAAAAAACAGAAAAGAAAACTTATGAATTGTTTATTTCTGGAATTTTTCATTTAATATTTTTGAATCATGGTTGACCTTGGGTAATTGAAACCATGAAAGAGAAAACAAGGATAAGGGACTTGGTACTGTATTTTGAAAGTCATTTCTTAAGTAGATGTACCAGGCTAGGCAAGGAAAGAAGTCCAAGGTAGAATCATATGAATACCTGGCTTCATAACAGACTATAGGACACCCCAAAAGACTTAAAAGAATACTACAAAATTCTCAAGAAAACATCTTTTAGATTTATGAAGGTGTAACAGACAAGGAAAACATGGCTTCTGTCTACTTCTAGTGTACCTCAGGCTCCTAAGCTATATCTTCTTTTATTTAAGTCTTTTAGTATCTACTCAGTTACCAAAGCTAGAAACCTGGAAGTCATCCCAGACTCCTTGCTGTCCTTCACCTTCTACACTGGTTATTTCAAAGGTCCCGCTGATTCTACTGTCTTATCATGCCTTTTATCTGTCCCTTTTCTTCATCACAAGAAATATTGTTGAGGTTCAGATCTCAAATAATAACAAAAGGGTCATCTTTTACCTTGCAAGAGTCTCCAGACTGTTGTCCCTGCTTTCATCTTGTCCAGTTCCTCTCATACCCATACTCTACAACCACTAGAATGATCTTTTTAAAAAAACCTTTTAGTTTCAAATAATTATAGATTCACAGGGAGTTGTGAAGATAGTAGACAGAAGTCCTGTGTACCCTTTATCTAGTTTCCCGCAATGGTTATATCTAAAATGATTATAAGGACTTCCCTGGCAGTACAGTGGGTGAGACTCCACACTTCCACTGCAGGTGGCACAGGTTTGATCCCTGATCAGGGAACTAAGATTCCTCCACGCAGTGTGGCCAAAAAACAAATAAAATAAAGAAAAATAAAATAAAATGATTATAATACAATATCAAAGCTAGGAAACTGACATTGGCACAACTATGTGTATAGTTCTGTGTCATGTGTAGATTCATATAACTACCACCACAATCAAGATACAGAACTATTCCATCACCACAAAGTTCTCCCCTGTGCTACCCCTTTTATGGTCACACCCAGTGCCCTCCAGCACCATCCTTAATCCCTGGCAACTACCAATCTGTTCTCTATCTGTACAATTTTGTCAATTTGAGAATGTAACATAAATTGAATCAGTATCCAACCTTTTGAGATTGGCATTTTCACTCAGCATAATGCCCTTGAGAGCTATCCATGTTGATGCATATATCAATAGCTCATTTCTTTTTTGCTGAGTAATATTCCATGATATCTAGGTTGTGTCCAGTATGGGGCTATTACGAATAAAGGTGGTATGAATATTTGTGTGTAAGTTCCTGCATGAAAATAAGTCTTCATTCTCTGGGATAAATGCCCAAAAGTGTGAGTGCTACACACTTATTTTTAGTTTTAAGTAACTGCCAAATTATTTTCCAGAGTGGCGGTACCATGTTACATTCCCACCAGCAAATTATGAGTGATCCAGCTTTTCCACATCCAATCCAGCCTGCTGTATTATCACCATTATTCATTTTAGCCATTCTGATAGGTATGTCGTGACACTTCATTGTGGTTTTAATTTGCATTTTTCTAATGGCTAATGATGTTGAACATCTTTTCATGTCTTTATATTCCATATGTATATCTTCTTCAGTGAAATGTTTGTGCATGTCTTTTGCTGATTTTCTAATTGGATTATTTTTATATTGTTCAGTTTTTTTTTGTTGTTGTTGTTTTTTTTGTGGCACGCGGGCCTCTCACTGTTGTGGCCTCTCCCGTTGCAGAGCACAGGCTCCGGACGCGCAGGCTCAGCAGCCATGGCTCATGGGCCCAGCCGCTCCGCGGCATGTGGGATCCTCCCAGAGTGGGACACGAATCCGTGTCCCCTGCATCGGCAGGCGGACTCTCAACCACTGCGCCACCAGGGAAGCCCTGTTCAGTTTTTTTTAAGTGAATTTCCTCTTTATTATTCTTGAGTAGAAGCTTATATTATATCTGAAATGACATTAAGGAGAATAGATAAATACAGATATAGATACATATATAGATAATCTAAGGCTCCTAAGACTTTATTATTTTTAAATGAGCATTAAGTCAAAGTTCATAATTATTTTGTACAAATAAGTGTCATCAGACTAGTTAAATGGTGGTTTTTTTAACATCTTTATTGGAATATAATTGCTTTACAATGTTGTCTTAGTTTCTGCTGTATAGCAAAGTGAATCAGCTATAGGTATACATATTGTTCAGTTTTGAGTTCTTTCAGATACTTGCTTTCAGAGTATTTCAGATACTAGTCTAGATATGTAGTACTTGTTCACCTATGGATTTCCAATTGATCCAGTACCACTTGTTAAAAAGACAACCTTTCTTCCACCAAAGTGCTTCTGTGGCTTTGTCAAAAATCAGTTGGCTGTACTTGTGTGAGGCTATTTCTGGGTTCCCTATTCTGTTCCATTTGTCTATATGTCTATATATCACTGCCAGTACCACACATTCTTAATTACGGCAGCGACATAATAAGTCTTGTAATCAGGTAGAGTGACTGCTTCCAATTTATTATTCCTTCTTAAAAATGTTTTAGCTATTCTGGTTCCTTTGTTTTTCCATATAAATATTAGAATAATCTTGTCTACATACACACAGAATCCTGCTGGCATTAGATAGAAATTGTGTCAAACCTGTATACAATTAATTTCTGTTGAATCAGTAGTAAAAATAATTCCCAACAAACAGAAGTCCAGGACCAGACAACTTGATAGTGAATTGCACCAAAAATTTAAAGGAGAGCTAACAACTATCCTTCTCAAATGATTCCAAGAAATTGAAGAGCAAGGAACGTCTCCAAACTCATTCTATATAAAACAAAAATATCCTCCAGGAATAAAGGGGAAATAAAGACATTCCAGATGAAGAAAAAACTTTTTTAAAAGCAGACCTACCCTAAGAAAATGACTAAAGGTACTTCTCTACACAGAAAAGAAATGATAAAAGAAGGAATCTTGGAATATCAGAAAGGAAGAAAAAACAATGGAAAGAACAAAAATATGGATAAATACAATAGATTTTCCTTCTTCTCTTGAGTTTTCTAAATTACACTTCATGGTAAGCAAAAACCATAATACTGTTTAATGTGGCTCTGAATGTCTGTAGAGAAAATATTTAAGACAATTATTAATGGAGGAAGGTAAAGAGATGCAACAGAGGTCAGGTTCACTTCACTTGAACTGGTAAAATGTCAACACCAGTAGACTGCAATAAGTTATGTATATACAATGTAATACCTAGTAAATATACTGAAATAGCTATACAAAGAGATATACCAAAAACATATAGATAAATAAAAATGGAATTCTAAAATAAGTTCATGTAATCCATAGAAGGGAAGAATAAGAAAACAGAGATATGAAAACCAGAGAAAACAAACAGAAGCAAAAATAAAATGACAGACTTAAGTCCTAACATGTCAGTAATTACATTAAATGTAAGTGGTCTAACAACACCAATTAAATACAGAGATTGACAGACTGGATAAAAAAACATGACCCAGGGCTTCCCTGGTGGCGCAGTGGTTGAGAATCTGCCTGCCAATGCAGGGGACACGGGTTTGAGCCCTGGTCTGGGAAGATCCCACATGCCGCGGAGCAACTAGGCCCGTGAGCCACAACTACTGAGCCTGCGCATCTGGAGCCTGTGTTCCGCAACAAGAGAGGCTGCGATAGTGAGAGGCCTGCGCACCGCGATGAAGAGTGGCCCCCGCTTGCCTCAACTAGAGAAAGCCCTCGCACAGAAACGAAGACCCAACACAGACAAAAATAAATAAATAAATAAAATTTAAAAAATGACCCAAATATATGCTGTCTACAAAACATTCACTTCAAATATAAATGATATTGGTAGGTTGAAAGGAAAAGAATGGAAAATAATATACCATGAGAACATTAATCAAAAGACAGAAGGAAAGGCTATATTAATACCACATTAAGTACACTTCAGAGCAAAAAAACTGCCAGGGACAGAGAGGGACATTACAAAATGCTAAAAGGGTCAATCCACCAAGGAGACATAGCAATCCTAAATGTGTGTCACCAAATAACAGAGCCACAAAATACATGATGCAACAACTGACAGAAATGAAATGAGAAATAGACACATCCACAATTATAATTAGAGACTTCAACCCACCTCTCAATAATGGGTAGATCAACTATACAGAAAATCAGCAAGAATACAGAACTCAACACCATCAATGAACAGAATCTAATTGACTCTTACAGAATATACAACAAGAGTATAATACATGTTCTTTTCACATGCCCACAGAACATATGCCACGATAGATCATATCCTGGGCCATAAAACAAACTCCAATAAATTTTAAAGAATTGAAATCATACAAAGTATATTCTCAGGCCACTATGGAATCAAACAAGAAATTAACAGAAAGATAACAGAAAAATCTATAAATACTTGGAAAATAACAAAACACTTGTATATAATTAATGGGTCAAAGAGGAAGTCTCAAGGAAAAGAAAGAAATAATGGAACTAAATGAAAATAAAAATACAGAATATTAAAATTTGTGAGATGGAACTAAATAACTGCTGAGAGGGAAATTTATAGCACAAAATGCTCACATTTAGAAAAGAGGAAAAGTCTTTAATTGATCATCTAACAAGAAGAGGAGCAGAAAGCCAAACCTTCAGCAAACCAAGGAAAGAAATAATAAGGATAAAATCAGAAATCAATGAAATTGAAAACAGAAAAACAATAGAGAAAAAAAATCAATGAAACAAAAACCCGGTTCTTTGAAAAGAACAATAAAATTGACAATATTATAGCAAGACTGCAAAGAAAAAGAGACAGAAGACACAAATTGCTAATATCAAGAATGAGACAGGATATCACCACAAAACCTGCAGATATCAAAAGAACTGTATGGGAATACTGTAAACAACTCTGCACACATAAATTTGACAACTTACGCAAAATAGACCAATTTCTCAAAAAATGCAAGCTACCAGAACACACCTAATATCAAGTAGATAATTTGATTAGCCCTATAAATTTTTATGAAATTTAATTTAAAACTTCACACACACACACACAGACACACACAAAACCTGGCTCAACTGGTTTCACTGGAGAATTCTACTAAATGTTTAACAAAAAATTAACATCAGTTGTCACAATTGTCACAATCAAGGATTGTGTAGACAATCCTTTTAGAAAATAGGAGTGAACGCTTCTGAACTATTTTTATAAAGCCAGTATTATGCTGATGCAAAAGCCAGATAAAGACAGTACATAAAAGTACTTCAGACTGATATTCCTCATCAATATAGATGTACAAATTCTTAACAAAATATTAGTCAATAGAATTCAGCAATATATAAAATGAATTATACACCGTGGCCAAGTAGGGTTTATTCCACGGTTGCAAGGCTGGTTCAATACTTGAAAAATCAATGTAATCCACCATACAAACAGGCTAAAGAAGAAAAATAATATAATCATCTCAGTGGATGCAGAAAAACATTTGATAAAATTTGACAATTGCTCATGATTTAAAAAAAAACTCTCTGGGAACTTCCCTGGTGGTCCAGTGGCTAAGGCTCCGTGCTCCCAATGCAGGGGGCCTGGATTCAATCCCTGATCAGGGAACTAGATCCCACATGCTGCAACTAAGAGTTCACATGCCGCAACTAAAAGATCCCTTATCTCAACTAAAGATCCTGCATACCACAATGAAGATCCCACATGCTGCAACTAAGACCCAGTGCAGCCAAATACGTAAATAAATAAATATTAAAAAAATAACTCTCTGGAAACTAGGAATAGAAGGGAATTTCTTCAACTTGATAAAGAACATCTACAAAAAAACCTCCTACTAACATTGTACTTAATGGTTTAAGACTGTATGTTTTTCTCTTAAAATCAGAAACAGGGCTAGGATGTCTGCCCTTACCACTGCTCTTCAACATATTACTGGAAGTTCTAGCCAGTGTAGGAAGGCAAGAAAATGAAATAGAAGGCATACAGATCAGAAAGGAAGAAATAAAACTGACCCTAACTGCAGATGACATATAGTCCATGTAGAAAATCACAAGAAATCTACAGCAAAACTCCTAGAAATAATGTGAGCTGAAGACTACAGGATACAAAATAAACATACAGAAATTAATTGTATTTCATTTTTTATTGAAGTAAAATTGACTTAAAATATTATATTAGTTTCAGTTGTACAACATAGTGTTGATATTTTTATATATTACAAAATGATCACTCCAATAAGTCTAGTTACCATCTATCACAATACAAAGTTATTCCAATATTATTGACTATATTCCATATGCTATATACTATGTTCCCATGACTTATTTATTTTATAACTGGAAGTTTGTACCTCTTAATTTCCCTCACCTATTTCACTCATCTCCCCATACCCCTCCCTCTGGCAACCACCTGCTTGTTCTCTATATCTGTGAGTCTGTTTCTAGTTTGTTATATTCAATCACTTATTTTTTAGATTCCACATATAACTGAAATCATACAGTATTTGTCTTTCTCTGCCTGACTTATTTCACTTAGCATAATACCTTCTAGGTTCACCCATGTTGTCGCAAGTGGCAAGATTTAATTCCTATTTTATGATAAAAAAATATTCTACTGCATATATATACCATTTCTTCTTTATCCACTCATCTGTCGATGAAAGCTTAGGTTGCTTCCATATCTTTGCTATTGTAAAAAGTGCTGCAATGAACATAGGGGTGCATATATCTTTTCAAATTAATGTTTTTGTTTTCTTCAGATAAATACTCAGATATGGAATTGCTGGATCATATGGTGGTTCTATTTTTATTTTTTTGGAGGAATCTCTACACTGTTTTCCATAGTGGCTGTACCAATTTACATTCTCACCAACAAGGGTTCCCTTTCCTCCAATCTTCCTACACTATTGGTTGGAATGTAAATTGGTACAACTATTATGGAGAACAGTACGGAGGTTCCTTTAAAAACTAAAAATAGAACTACCATATGATCCAGCAACCCCACTCCTGGGCATATATCCGGAGAAAACCATAATTCAAAAAGATACAGGCAACCCAATGTTCACTGCAGCATTATTTACAATAGCCAAGACATGGAAGCAACCTAAATGTCCATCAACAGAGGAATGTATAAAGATGTGGTACATATATGCAACAAAATATTACTCAGCCATAAAGAAGAATGAAATAATGCCATTTGCAGCAACATGGATGGACCTACAGATTATCATAGTAAGTGAAGTGAGTCAGAGAAAGACAAATATCATATGATATCACTTATATGTGGAATTTAAAAAGATGACACAAGGGAATTCCCTGGTGGTCCAGTGGTTAGGACTCAGTGCTTTCACTGCTGGGGCCCAGGTTCATTCCCTGGTCAGGCAACTAAGATCCCACAAGCTGTGCAGAGTGGCCAAGAAAAAAAAAACCAAGGATGACACAAATGAACTGATTTACAAAACAGAAACAGACAAACAGACTCACAGACTTTGAAAACAAACTTATGGTTAACAAAGCAGAAAGGGAAGGGTTGTGGGAGAGGAATAAACTAGGAGGTTGGGATTAAAATATACACACTACTATATATAAAATTGACAATCAACAGGGACCTATTGAATAGCACAGGGAACTCTACTCAATATTCTGTAATAACCTATATGGGAAAAGAATCTGAAAAAGAATGGAGATAAGTATATGTATAACTGAACCACTCTGCTGTACACCTGAAACTAACACAACATTTTAAATCAACTATACCCCAATATAAAATAAAAATTAAATTAAATTTTTAGAAAGGGTTCCCTTTCCTCCACACCCTTGCCAATATTTGTTATTTGTTGTCTTTTTGATAATAGCCATTCTGAAAGGTGTGAGGTGATATCTCATTGTGGTTTTGATTTGTATTTCCCTGATGATTAGAGAAGTTGAGCATTTTTTCACATGCCTGTGAAAAGATGGCATCTGTATGTCTTCTTTAGAAAAATGTCTATTCAGAGCCTATGCCCGTGATTTAATTGGGTTGTTTGTTCTTTTGATGTGGAGTTGTATGCATTCTTTGTATATTTTGGATATTAACCCATCGTTGGATATATCATTTGCAAATATCTTTCTCAATTCAGTAGACAGCCTTTTTGTTTTGTTGATAGTTTTATATGCTGTGCACAGAGTTTTTGGTTTGATGTAGTCCCATTTGTTTATTTTTGCTTTAGCTTTCCTTGCATGAGGAGACATATGCCAAAAAATATTGCTAAGACTGATGTCAAAGAGCGTAGGGCCTAGGTTTTCTTCTAGGAGTTTTATGGTTTCAGGTATTACATTTAACTCTTTAATCCACTGCCATGTAGCTATCTAGTTTTCCCAACACCATTTATTGAAGAGGCTGTCTTCTTCCTCATTGAATATTCTTGTCTCCTTTCTCATAGATAAATTGCTGATATAACTATGGGCTCATTTATGGGCTCTCCATTTGGTTCCATTAATCCACATAGCTGTTTTCTGTGCCAGTATCATACTATTTTGATTATTGAAGCTTTATAGTATAGTTTGAAATTAGGGACTGTGATGCCTCCTGTTTTGTTCTTCTTTTTAAAAAATTTTACAATGTTGTGTTAGTTTCAGATGTACAGCAAAGTGATTCATGTTTATACATATATACATTATATATATATAACTATTATAATATACTGTATATAATATACTGTATAATATATAACTATATATAACATACATAATATATATAAAAATACGTTCTTTTTCAGATTCTTTTCCCATATAGGTTATTAGAGTACTGAGTAGAGTTCCCTGTGCTACACAGTAGATCCTTGTTGATTATCTGTTTTATATACAGTACTGTGTATATGTTAATCCCAACAACCTAATTTATCCCTTCCACCCAACCTTTCCCCTTTGGTAACCATAAGTTTTTCAAAGTCTGTGAGTCTGTTTCTGTTTTGTAAATAAGTTCATTTGTGCCATTTTTTAAGATTCCACGTATAAGCAGTATCACATATTTGTCTTTCTCTGTCTGATTTACTTCACTTATCTCTAGGTCCATCTATATTGCTGCAAATGGCATTATTTCATCCTTTTTTATGGCTGAGTAATATTCCACACTATGTGTGTGTGTATACATATATATATGTATATATATATACCATATCTTCTTTATACATTCCTGTGTTGATGGACATTTAGGTTGCTTCCATGTCTTGGCTATTGTAAATAGTGTTGCTACGACCATTGGGCTGCATGTATCTTTTTGAATTAGAGTTTTCATCTTTTCCAGGTATATGCCCAGGAGTGGGATTGCTGGATCATATGGTAGTTCTATTTTTAGTTTATTAAGGAAAAATCTCCATACTGTTCTCCATGTTCTTTTTTAAGATTGTTTTGGCTACTTGGGGTCTTCTGTGTTTCCATATAAATTTTAGAATAGTTTGTTCTAATTCTGTGGAAAATGTCATTGGTATTTTGATAGTGATTGCATTGAATATTTAGATTACCTTGGGTAGTATGATCTTTTTGACAATATTAATTCTATTAATTCTTCCATTCCATGAGCATTGTATATCTTTCTATCTGTTTGTGTCATCTTCAATCTCTTTCATCAAAGTCTTATAATTTTCTGAGTACAGGTGTTTTACCACCTTGATTAGATTTAGCCCCAGGTATTTTAATCTTTTTGATGTGATTGTTTATTGGGAGTTATTGATTACTGATTCAATTTTATTACTGCTAATTGGCCTGTTCATATCTTCTATTTCTTCCTGATTCAGTCTTGAGAGATTGTACATGTCTAGGAATTTATACACTTCTTCTAGGTTGTCCATTTTATTTATTTATTAAAAAATTTATTGTATATTGGAGTGTAGTTGATTAACAATGTTGTCTTAGTTTCCGGTGTACAGCAAAGTGATTCAGTTATACATATACATGTATCTATTTTCTTTTTCAAATTCTTTTCCCATTTAGGTTATTACAGAGTATTGAGCAGAGTTCCCTGTGCTATACAGTAGGTCCTTGTTGGTTATACATTTTAAATATAGCAGTGTGTACATGTCAATCCCAAACTCCCAATCTAACCCTCCCCCGCCAGCCTTCCCCCCTGGTATAGGCTGTCCATTTTATTGGTGCATAATTGTCCATAGGTATCTCTTATGATCTTTTGCATTTCTGTGGTGTTGGCTGTAACCTCTCCTTTTTCATTTCTGATTTTATTGATTTGGGCCTTCTCTTTTTTTCTTGATGAGTCTGGCTAAAGATTTACCAATTTTATCATTTCAAAGAATAAGGTCATAAGTTCATTGATCTTTTCTATTTTTTTTTTTTAGTCTCCATGGCATTTATTTCTGTTCTGATCTATATTATTTCTTTCCTTCTATTACCTTTGGGATTTTTTCTCTTCTTTTTCTACTTTCTTTAGGCATAAGGTGACGTTGATTGAGATTTTTCTTGTTTCTTGAGGTTAGCTTGCATCACTATAAATTTCCCTCTTAGAACTGCTTTTGCTGCATCCCACCATAGATTCTGGATCATTGTGTTTCTATTTGCATTTGTCTCCTAGTTTTATTTGATTTCCTCTTGAATTCTTCAGTAACTCATTGGTTGTTTAGTAGCATATTGTTTAGCTTCCATGTGTTTGGGTTTTTTTGCAGGTTTTTTTCCTTGTAGTTGACTTCTAGTTTCATATTGTTGTGGTTGGAAACGATGCTTGATATGACTTCAGTCTTCTTAAATCTACTATGACTTGTTTTGTGGCCCAGCGTGTGATCTATCCTGTAGAATTTTCCATGTGCACTTGAAAAGAATGTGTATTCTGCTACTTTTGGATGGAACTTCTATATACCTACTAAGTCCATTTGGACTAATGTGTCATTTAAGGCCAGTGTTTCATTGATTTTCTATCTGGATGATCTGTCCATTGATGTAAGTGGGGTGTTAAAGTCCCCTAACATTACTGTGTTACTGTCAATTTCTCCCTTTATGGCTGTTAGCATTTGCCTTGTGTATTTAGTTGCTCCTATGTTGGCTGCATACATATTTATAATTTTTATATCTTCTTGGATTGACCCTTTGATCATTATGTAATGTCCTTCTTTGTCTCTAGTTCTGGAGCTAGTGTTGGAAGGCTAATGGGTGGGGCTGGGATCCAGAGGGTCCAGGGCCTGGTGTTCACCCACTAGCAGATGAGGCCGGGTCCTGGGGCTAGTGCCGGCCCACTTGTGGGTGGAACCAGGTCCCAGTGTGTTGGAGTTGATGTTGGCCTGCAGGTGGATGGGGCTGGGTCCTGGTGTGGCTGGGAGCTCAGTACAACAGCCAGCCTACTGGTGGGTGGGTCCATGTAACTGCCCAGCTAGCTGTCTGGCCTGGAATGTCCCAGGACTGGTGCTGATTGGCTGGTGGGTGGGGCCAGGTCCAGGCAAGTAATAAATTAAAGGGAAGGTTCCAACATGGCGCTTACCAGCACCAATATACCTGTGATAGGATGAGCTCCAAGAAATGGCTGCTGGCAGCTTGATGTCCCCATGATGAGTTTCAATTGCCTCCTGTCTCTCTGAGAGGCTCTGCAAATCAGCTCTTGGTTTGACCCAGGCTCCTTTCAAATTACTGCTTCTGTCCTGGGTCTTGGAGTGTGTGAGATTTTGTGCATACCCTTTAAAAGTGGAGCCTCTATTTTTCACAGTCCTCTGGCTCTCCCAAAAGTAAGTTCCACCGGCCTTCAAAGCCAAATGTTCTGGAGTCTTATCTTTCTGGTCAGTACCCAAGGTTGGGGAGCCCAACGTGGGGCTCAGACCTGTTGCTCTTTGGGGAGAACCTCTACAATTGTAATTATCCTTCCATTTGTTGCTCATCCACCCAGGGATGGGTCTTGAATACACTGCAACTCCACCCCTCCTACCTGTCTCATTGTGGTTCCCTATTTATACCTTCAGCTGTAGAATATCCTTTCTTCTAGTCTTCAGGTCATTATCATGGATAGATCCTCCATAATAGTTTCAATTTTGTTGTGCCCATGGGAGGAGGTGAGCTCAGGGTCTTCCTACTCCACCATCTTGGCCCTTGACAATTTTTTTTTGGCCCTTGAAAATGTTGTGGCAGAAGGAACTCCATGGCTAGTGATGAAAGATCAGCCTTTATATGTATTATTTTCCCCTATATGTAAAGCATCATTTCTCTCTGGCTGCTTTCAATAATTTTTCTGTCTTTAGACTGACATGGGCTTAATTTCCAAAATATACAAACAGGTCATACAATTCAATATTGAAAAAACAAACAACCCAATCAAAAAATGGGCAGAAGATCTAAATATACATTTCTCCAGGAAGACATACAGATGGCCAAAAGGCACATGAAAACATGCTCAGCATCCCTAATTATTAGAGAAATGCAAATCAAAACTGCAATGAGGTATCACCTCATATCAGTCGCAAGGGCCATCATCAAAAAGTCTACAAATAGGGGCTTCCCTGGTGGCGCAGTGGTTGAGAGTCCGCCTGCTGATGCAGGGGACACGGGTTCGTGCCTCGGTCCAGGAAGATCCCACATGCCGTGGAGCAGCTGGGCCCTTGAGCCATGGCCGCTGGGCCTGTGCATCCGGAGTCTGTGCTCCGCAACGGGAGAGGCCACAGCAGTGAGAGGCCCGTGTACCGCAAAAAAAAAAAAAAAAAAAAGTCTACAAATAATAAATGCTGGAGAGGGTGTGGAGAAAAGAGAACCCTCCTACACTGTTGATGGGAATGTAAATTGGTGCAGCCACCATGGAGAACAGTATTGAGATTCCTTAAAAAACTAAAAATAGAGTTGCCATGTGATCCAGCAATCCCAATCCTCAGCATATATCCGGAAAAGATGAAAACTCCAATTTAAATAGATACATGCACCCCAATGGTCATAGCAGCACTATTTACAATAGCCAAGATACGGAAGCAACTTAAGTATCTACTGACAGATGAGTGGATAAAGTAAATGTGAGATACACACACACACACACACACACACACACAGGAATATTACTCAGCCATAAAAAAAATTTGCAGAATGAAATTCTGCAATTTGCAGCAACATGGATGGACCTAGAGAATATTATGCTTAGTGAAATAAGTCAGACAGAGAAAGACAAATATCATATGATATCACTTACATGTGGAATCTAAAAAATGATGCAAATGAACTTATTTACAAAACAGAAACAGACTCACAGACATAGAAAACAAGTTTATGGCTACCAAAGGGGAAACGGGGGGCATAAATTAGGAGTTTTGGATTAACAGATACACACTGTGGGCATATGTTTCTGCCAAATTTGGGAATATTTATTTAAGTTATTAAATATAAATATTATATATTATTTCTTTGAGTACTTTTGCAGCCTTACCCTCTTTCGCCTCTCCTTCTGAGACTCTGATTGGCACAAATATTAGATCTTTTGTTATAGTTCCACTGATCCCTGTTCATTTTTCAATCTATTTTCTCTTTGTTATTCAGATTAGATAATTTCTATTGTTCTTTCTCCAAGTTCACTGATTATTTTCTCTGTTGTCTCCAATCTGCAGTTTAACCCATCTTTTGTGTATTTTATTTCAGTTATTGTATCTTTTAGTTCTTAATTTCCATTTGTTCTTTTGTATATTATATCTCTTTGTAAGACTTTCTATTTTTAATTTGTATCAAGAATGTTCAGCAAATTCCCTGGCTGTCCAGTGGTTAGGACCTGGTGCTTTCACTGCACAAGCCATACAGCACAGCCCAAAAAAAGAATGTTCAGAATTGTTTGTCAAAGCATTCCTCTCTCATGGCTGCTCTGAAATCCTTATCAGGTAATTCAGTCATTTGTGTTACAGTGATTTGATTTTCTATGGATAACACAAATCTATTGATTTTCTTTCCTCAGTCAGTTTGAGATCTCAGTTTGATATCTTTCTGGTTCTTGGTATGATGAGGGATTTTCAATTCAAACCTTAATATTTCGGGTATTATTTTATGAGACTCTGGATCTCATTTAAATTTTGTGTTTTAGCAGGTCTTTTCTGACACCACTCTGGTGGGTGAAGGAGGATGCTGTCTCGTTACTGCCAAGTGGGAGTAGAAGTCCTAACTCCCAATGTGCCCTTGTCTGACACTTCCACAGCAGGAGCAGGTGGCATACCTTCTTACAGTCTGGCAATGGTAGAAGTCTAGGTTCTTCATTTGGCCTTTGCTGGTAGGGGTAAGAGTGGGCTACAGTTTTTCTCTAGTGTTTGGCTGGAATAGAGTAGTTATTATCTAAAAGATTTCTGTATTACTAGGTTGTTCCTTCTGCGTACTTTGGCTAGAGAGAGCAGGCTTTTCTTGGTCTGCACCTGTTGGTGTTTCTGGGCTGCCAGCTTGTCCTGCACACAGTCTGGGATATATAAGGCACAAAGAAAACCCAGGGAACTCACTACTGCAGCATTCCTTGGATCCCAAGGCCCTTAGGCAATCTGTCACCTTCTGTTCACCTTCTAGAGTATCTTGTGCTTGTTTTATATATAATATCCTGAGCTTTTACTTTTATTTAGCAGGAGGAATAGGGAAAAGTATATCTATTCCATCTTCCCAGAAGCAGAAATCTAGTTGGTTCTTTTGAACATGCTAATTTGACCATATCACTCTGCAGCTTAAAACATCTCAATGGCTCCAATTACCTACAGGATCAAATCCCAAAACAGAAACCTCACTGAGGAGGAGAGACTGTGTCACATACACTTCTACATTCCCAAAGTCCAGCATGGCTCTTATAAGTAATAGTCACTCTGAATGCCTAAGGATTAAAGAATTTGGGCTTAAGTTAATGCATTTCCCATACCAGTATATGTTCTGGTGAATTATACACTTTCTTAAAGACTATTCCATAGCCAAAAGTATGATGTACTTGCATAGACGTTTTTGCCCTGAGTCAAAGCATTGAGAGAACTGTCAAAGCTAGAACCACACATACCTTCTACAGGCAACCGCCGCCGTATGGCCAGGCGTTCCATTTTCCTCTGTGTCTCTGCCAGACTGAAAAGGACCCCATATACATATTGACGAGCCGACCGGAACAGGAGAGCAGCTGGAGGCAGCTCCATGTTACACTCATCCTCAATACATACAGGGATCTTAATCTCACCCTAATGAGAAAATGGTACAGGAGAAAGGAGAAAATGAGTTACCCCAAGGTTTGGAATTGAGCTGAGAAGAAACAGTAATGAACTGTAGCCTCGCTATTAAATTTTCTACTTGTATTTAGACAGAATTTCAGACTAAAAAAAGTTGTAACAAGCCAAACTGACCATAGGCAGCTTAAAAGCTAAATTCCATTTTTAAAGTCTCTGCTATGACTATCTACAGCTGACTAAATGGAGAAAATTCATCTTAGACATTTTGCTGAGGGATAGATTTGTATGGTAAGACTGGAGGAAGGGAATAGCTCTGGAGAAGTAGATGGAGAGGTAAAGAACAAGGGCATAATGCCTCTTCTTAGAGTGTGTCCATCCCTAGACCAGAGTCCACAAACATGGTGCATTATCTTCTTCAAAATCTCACAATTATACTTCTCTTCTAGGCCTCCTTTACTGCACAGTCCCATCTTTTGCTGGTCTCACCTCACTAGAGACCCTTGATACAATGAGGGGCCCCAGCACACTTGATCTCCTTTCAGATACAATCATCAGAATTTTCTCTGGTAACTTACAGTCCTAGGAAGTGTGAAGTACAGTGTTAAGAGCAGGGAGGTAGGTGTTGATGTGTTCTCTCACCTTAGTGAGGACATGGTAGATATATGGGTACATAAGACCCCTTCGATGTCTGTGTTCAGCAACCCGCAAGACTTCTGGAGCTACTGGAGGTAAGGGTGGAATGGTGATGTCCATATGGTTCCTCGTAGACATAGACAGCAGAGATGGGATGTGGGGCTCACCATCACCCAGGCTGGCATCTGAAACTCCAGCATCGATAGGCTGTACCCAAGACCCTCTGTCACCATTTGGATCCTCCCATCCAGGCTGCTGCTGAAGTGTTTCTGTGATGTGACTAAAAGGTTTTAAAAGATAGTGTAGAAGAGAGAAGGGGGGTTGATAATGACATTCCAACTCAAGATGCCTGTTCTGATTCCAAGGAATCTTAACAAACCCTTTGGAAGCCAGGATACTGGGTTAGCACTGGACCTGATACCTTTCTTCTCAGTGGCCATCACTATCTTCCTGGCTTCTTTCATCTGATATAAACCAAAGCAATCAAAAGTCATGGGAACTGGGCTTCCCTGGTGGCACAGTGGTTAAGAATCCGCCTGCCAATGCAGGGAACACAGGTCAAGCCCTGGTCCAGGAAGATCCCACATGCCGCGGAGCAACTAAGCCCGTGTGCCACAACTACTGAGCCTGTGCTCTAGAGCCCGTGAGCCACAACTACTGAGCCCATGTGCCACAGCTACTGAAGCCCGTGTGCCTAGAGCCCATGCTCTGCAACAAGAGAAGCCACCGCAATAAGAAGCCCGCTCACTGCAACAAAGAGTAGCCCCCACTCGCCACAACTAGAGAAAGCCCACACGCAGCAACAAAGACCCAACAGAGCCAAAATTTTTTTTAAAAGTCATGGGAACCATTCTGAATCCTTTATACCTTATAAGAGGCCATGTTTAGAGTCTGCTCATGTTCTAAGGAAATAACTACAATTTAAAATCTCAGAAACTTCCCTGGTTGTCCAGTGAGTAAGATTCCATGCTCCCAATACTGGGGGCCCATATTCAGTCCCTGGTTGGGGAACTAGATCCCGCATGCATGCTGCAACTAAGAGCCTGCATGCCGCAACTAAGGAGCTCGCATGCCGTGACTAAGACCCAGTGCAGCCAAAATAAATGAATGAATAAATAAATATAAAAGCAAACAAACAAAAACCCAAAAAACCCTCAAATCAGCTCTGTCTCCCAGGAATAATCTGCTTGGAGTAATAATCTAAGAACAAATGAGCTTATATAAAATCTCACTGTTTTAATCCTCAGAACCCTGTCTTAGTTACCAAGCAATATAACTGCATACTCAACTGTTCCAATACCTCAACTCTATAAAGTCTTTCAAGTTTTTTTTCCATTCAACCTACTCCCCTTCACAAATTTAGAGATGATAGACATGATACATAGCACACCCCTACCAGGGCTTCCCTAACCAGCTGCTATGCTGCCTTCTACCTCAGTGGCCTGGGTATCTGAAAATTACCACTTGTACAGGGTCCAGATGAGCATGAAGTAGCCAAGCATAGAGAGAATTTTCCTACTTCACTTAAGAGCAAAGAGTCACAGAGAAAAGCCAGGAACATACACTTTCCCACATTCCCTACCTAGGTTACCGCAAAAGAATACAGATGCTTCAGAATTCTGTTCCCTGGGGTGCCTGTACAGATACTTACTCAGAGCTGGCTCCATTTGGCTCATCAGCATCAGAGGAAGAGGAGTGGGAAGAGTCTGGTCCCAAAGGAGGTGAGGCTTTGGAAGTCAGGTAATTGGGAAACTGGGATGCAGAGGAATCATAAGAGACAGCCCAACTGGCAAAGGGGCTGTCCTGCAGCATGGGATCCTCAGAAAAAGCATGGGATTCCCCCAAAGCATGGGGGGAGAAGAGAAGAGAGGAGTTGGGTCCCACTGGGAATGGTGGTGGATATTTCATTTTCTGGGGCACGTGGTGAGAAAACTAAAGGACAAAACAGACAGAAAAGCTCTTTATTTAACATTTTACCAGGCTCCAAGATGGTTTCCCCAGAAGTTGTGACATAGTGGATGATGCCAGTAGCTGGAACTGTTTGGATACAAAGAACCTACTGAGAATAACAAGAAATAATTCTAACAGTGATGTATGGACAGAATCCTCCAAAGGCAGGACAATGGACAAATCTATGTCTCCTAGAACCATTCTTCCAACATTATCTAATTTACCTTCACAATGCCCTAGTGGTTACTGATTTGGATGTTTTCTTTACAGAGTCTGCCAGCCTCAAGTTGAGAACATGACATTCTGATAGTACTGACATTCTGATAATACTGAATCACCCTAACTCCTTAACTCAGATTATAAAAATCGGGAAGCAACCCAAGTCTAATGCTATCAAATGGTGTCAAGCTTCTTAAAAGATATTTACCATTGGCTTTCCAGCAGAGATAGTGCCCATTTGATTTCGTGGAATGGGAGGATTTCCAAGTCGATTATTCCGAAAACCTGAAGCAAAGAGAAAGGGCTATCCTTTAGTCAATCCTAATAACTGTACCCTGTTATATTCTGCTAATCTCAAAACACTTGAGAAATTATTATTAATAAATAAGTTAACAATTTATTGAAGAGCTACTATGTACCATGCCAAGAACCTTACATAAATTATTTCTTCTGATAACAACCCTATTAAGGAGGTATCCTGAGCCACATTTCATACAGATGTGACTTGCAAAGATCACACAGCTAGTACATAGCAGAGGTAGAATTCAAACTCAGGCCTGATCCCACAGACAGGGCAATTTTACATATACCAGGCCACAACGGAGATTAGCACCAGAAGAAGCCCAAGCTAAGGAAATAGCATTGGATCCCATCTATAAATTCAGGAAATGGGGGCCCTGTTTCATGTCATCTCTCTTATTACATGGAAATCAAAAGGATGTCTATCAAATAGGAATGACTTCTAGAAGGGTGCAATACAAATAAGTGATTCTACTCTGTCCCAGGAGTTCCTGAGGGACTAACTCAGTTTCCTCTATAGACAGAGCAGCTCGGGGTCAAATGGAAGCCTTACCTAGAAAGGAGGAGGGACCCACTGGCAGCGAAGAGAGTTTGGTTGTGACTGAATAGTACTCAACTGCTTTCTTGAATCGTTCTATTTTATCTTCTGTCCTGGACTGGATGTTGGAACATCAAATGTTCAGAAGAAGAAATAACATGAGAGTGTCTTTGTCATGCAATTTATAATTTGAGAGTCAAAACAGTAGCAGAAATCAAATGTTTAAAGAAACCCAAGGGAGCAATTTTTCATGCTGCAGAAAAGTTTAGGTAGGGAGAGAGCATTATAGAACATAAAAGATGGAATACTTAAAAAAATTAAGTTTAAAAATAAATAAAGTTTACTTACATTTTGTGCTATTCTAAAATGGTCACATGATCATTAGAAAAAATACATAAAGATAGGAGAAAAAAACTACACAGTACCATCACCCAAAGATATTTTGGTATGCTTCCTTCCACTAATTTTTTTTTTTTTGGCTGTGTTGGGTCTTCATTGCTGCGTGCAGGCTTTCTCTAGTTGCAGCGAGCAGGGGCTACTCTTTGTTGCAGTGAGCAGGCTTCTCATTGCAGTGGCTTCTCTTGTGCGGAGCTCAGGCTGTAGGAGCACGGGCTTCAGTAGTTGTGGCTCTCTGGCTCTAGAGTGCAGGCTCAGTAGTTGTGGTGCGCGGGCTTACTTGCTCCGCAACATGTGGGATCTTCCTGGACCAGGGCTCGAACCCGTGTCCCCTGCATTGGCAGGCGGATTCTTAACCACTGCACCACCAGGGAAGCCCTCCACTAAGTTTTAAAATACATTTTTTTGTTGAAGTATGGCTAGTCTATTTTAATACACATATTTTTTCTATAGTTGATACCGTACTCTGTGTACAATTTCATATCTTGCTTTCATTACACTACAAGATAATTTTGAATGGCTGAATATTTTATCATTATACATATATCATAAATTATTTAACTACTTCTCTAATACCTGACATTTAGGTTATTTCTCACATTTGGCTATTATAACTTACACAGAAAAGAACATATATGCACGTATAAGTTTTTCTGGATTTCAGATTATGTCCATATGAAAATGTCCCCAAAGTGGAATTATTGGTTCAAAAGGTATGAATATTACAACCAGAACCTCTTAAACATATACAAAATCCACAATGTGAAATCACTATATATCCACCAGAATGGCTAAAATTAAAGACTATAAATATCTAGCACTGGCAAGGATATAGAGTGACTGGAATCCCAATACACTGCTTGTAAGAATGTATATTGGTAGAGTTGAGAAAACAGTCTGGCAGTTTCTTATAATGTTAAACATATATTTGCCATATGGCACAGCAATCCTACTCCTAAGTATTTATCCAGGAGAAATGAGTACACATGTCCACCAAAAAATATGAACAAGAATACTAACAACAGCTTTATTTAATAGCTCCAAACTGGAAATAACTCAAATGTATATCAACAGAAGAGTGGATAAGTTATGGCATATTCATATGATAAAAAACTGTGCAGTAATAAAGAACAAAGGACTGATATATGCAACAACATGGACTAATCTCAGACATAATAATGAATGAAAGAAGAGACACACAAAAGAGTAAATATAAAGTTCAAGTAGAAGCGAAACTTATCTATGGTGATAGAAAATACCGTTTACCTCTGCGGGGTTGGGGCTGATTGAGAAGGGACTTTTCCTTATTAAGCTTTTTCCAATGTAATTTTCAAATCCTCTTGAATATAACTTATGACCTTCATAATATTTCATCAAATAGAATATAAGATTAAAGTCATTTCTAATTTCTCATTATAAATAATGCTCTGATGAGCATATTTTTACATAATTTTCTTGGGTTATTTCATAGGGCATATTCTTAGAAGTGGAATTACTAGGTCAAAGGATATGGTCATTTTCATAGACTCTTGACACATGATACTAAATCTCTTTCCAAAGCAGATGTCTCAAGTTATACTCTCATCATCAGTGCATGAGAGTGCCCAATTCACCCTATAGCCTCAGTGTTGAATATTTTCTACAAAAAATCATCTCCTAACTATAACACTTATTTTTTATAGGAAAATTAAAAGATATAATAAAAAAGAAAAATTTAAACAGTTATAATCTTATCTCTCAGAGTTTGTAATTGTTAACACTCTAAGATCTACACAGCATTCCAGATCTCTTTACTTGCCTGCATGCAGGCACACAAATACAGATATCAAGATCTCCAGGTCCTCCAGCCTCACTTAGAAACAAAATATCACTCTCCTTTTTCAAAAATTGGACATAATTGTTTGAAAAAGGGTTTCAAATCTAAAGAATGTTTGCAAATTACTGACTTACAGAATGACATGTAAATAACATTCCATTGCATCAAGGTTCCATTATTTATATATTCATTATTATTTCCCTATTATATTTAATAACACATAATAATAACTAAAAACAATCTCCTAAGACATACAAGCCATATACAGAATCTTCCTTAATATCTCTACCTCTGTACCCACTCCCCTCCCCAAAAGTGACCACTGTTACCAGTTTGGTATATGTCCTGTCATAACTTTTGCTGTGTTTATACGCACACATATATATGTACACCAATATGGTTTTGCTTTTTTCACATAAGTGGAATCTTATCATATTGTTTTTCAAATTGCTTTTTGCACTTAACAGTATGTCTTATAAACTATTATATGTCAGTGAGTATAGATCTATGGCCCAATACCCTGAAATACTGAATTATGTGTACTTCCCTCAGTGTACCACTCTGTTCTGTGCCCTGAAAGGCAAACATTTACTCTTCCTTAAAGAGGCACCAATTCTATGAAATCTCTCCTTCTGTGAAAACTTTACTGTGTTTTTTTTCTTTGTTGTACTTATTTATTTGCTTCTACCTCCCCATTTAACCTCAAGTTCTCTGAGGACAAAGAATGGTTTATTCACATTTATATCCTACTGTCTAACATGGGACCTTATCTACAGAAGTTCATTCAGTATTTTATATATGATCATATTTAATTAAGTCCTGCCCTTTTCTTTTAAAGATCCACAGAGGCCAGAAGTAGCAGAGTAGAACCCCATACTTTGACACTATTACCTAGCAGTTTTTGTATGTTTGTTAAAAGAGCTCTCATAATTCTATAACTGTTAAAAATGTTTGTGAAAATTATACAACAAAGAAAAATGGCTTAAAACATAATGTTAAGTGAAAAAAGCAGGCTAAAAATGACTACACTGAGATGACTACCACATCAAAACATACATATAAAGAGGACTAGGAAATACTGTGAAACATTTAGGGTGGAATTAGAAGCAAAGTCTCTATTAAAAAATTTTGTTTTGTTTTGTTTAGTGAAAAGTGGATTCTTGTTATTAAGAATAGTCATTATCCAAGTTCCAAAACTCATGAAGCTACAAAGGGAAGCAAAAGCTATAACATTAAAAATATTCACCACTCAATTGAGCACTTACAAAACTTTTCCTACATTTATATACAATGGAATATTATTCAGTCTTAAAAGAGAAGGAAATTCTGATACATGCTACAACATGGAAGAACCTTGAGGACATTATGCTAAGTGAAATAAGCCTGTTGCAAAAATATATATTGTATAATTCCACTTATATGAAGTATGTAAAGTAGTCAAAATCAGAGGCCAAAAGTAGAATGGTGGTTGCCAGGGGCTGGGAGGAAGGAGAGAATGGGGAGTTATCATTTGATGGGTACAGTTTCAGTTTTACAAGATAAAAAGAGTTATGGGGATGAATGATGGTGATGGTTGCACAATATTATGAATGTAATTAATACCACTCAACTGTATATTTATAATGGTTAAGATGGTAAATTTTACGTGTATTTTACCACAATAAAAAATTGGAAGGAAAATTTATTCTCCATCTAAACAGTATCCCCTACTTAACACTAGGATCTCTCCCTACCCAACATGTCAATTTCTCTTTTTGTGAGTCACTCTCTTCCTAATCATCTCATGAAAACAGCTGAGAGTGCAATGCAAAGTAACAAAGTGAATGAGCAAATCTGTCATAAAGGTCAGGACTTCCTATAGTCAAGGGACATGATAGAGGACTGCTCACATCATAGTAGAAGCCACAGACCAATGAGGATCTGTTGCAGTTAGTGTTCATCAGTGGTGGAAGAGAGAATTATGAAAGATGATGGCAGGCAAGACACTTGAAAAGAGAATGATTTGAATATCAACAGAATGTAAGCCTTTTGGGAAAATAAAGCCCAAGTATACTTTTTATTAAAAAAAAACACAAAACACTCTTTATGATTGTGCCAGAAAGTTAAATGTGAACTAGTGGGTGTTAGACAGGGCTATCACAAAATTTTGTTAGGAAAACTTATGCCCCCAAAATCAAACACTGATTTCATTTTTTATTCATTTAAAAACATCTATAGAGAGGTTTCCATTCTGGATAAGATGGGGTAAGTACCCTCCAATTTGTTCCCACTGAAGGTAGTTACAGAAACCAGGAGCCACTATTTGAAGACTCTGGGAAGAAGACCAGAATTCGAAGTACCACCAAACCAAGGGTGATTTTAGCATTTCTTTTTTCTCCAATGTCCCCTGGTGTGGACACAATGCAGCCTGAAATCTGGAAGCGTCCACTGATGTGGAGAGAGCTCCAGGAGAAACCCTAGTCCAGTTCTGGCTTGAAGAGTGGGAAAAGGGTCTCTGAAAACTCAAGAAAATGTATGGAAATACCCCCATTTTTCTTTTCCTTTTTTCTGTTCTCATGTGTGCCAGCCTGAAGCAAACCTGTGGTGGCAGCAGTGGCAATAGGGGAATAGCGGGAAGCTCAATCTCTGAATGAGGAAACTTCCTCTCTGATCAGAGAAGCAGTGGTCTCAGTAGGGTGGAGTGAGCCTTCAATGCTTTTTCTCTGTCCTCCTGCTGCTTGGCCCTAGATGCTGAAAAAGGGTGGCCCGATGAACTGGGAAGTACTGAAGGGATTGCAAAGAGGGAGCAGCACATGTGTGGATCTGACACTTAAAACAGCAGACCACAGACTCTGAGAACTGAACAGATAAACCACTGCCCAAGTCCCAGACTGGCAACTGGGTGGCGTTCATGGGACTGATCCAAATAGGTTTGCAAAGGCTTTGAAAACTGCACTGACATTGAAACCAAGGCCCACAGTAGGATGGTGAGAACTTGTGGTCTGAACTTAAATGGGTCAATTGCCTCTTAAAACAAAACTGTCAACATTCCCGACTATATTGAAATAAGACTAGGAACCTCAAAACATAATATTCAAAATGTCCAATCCAAATTTACTTGGCCTGGGCATAACCAGGAAAATCTTAAATTGCATGGAAATAATCAATATATGCCTACACTGAGATGACACACACGTTGAACTTATCTGACAAAGACATTATGCAGCTTTATAAAAATGCTTGAAGGTAGGAGAAACACTTTTGAAACAGAAAGATAGATAATCTCAGCAAAAATAAGTAGACCTTAGGACCTTTCTCCTAGATCACACTTTTTCTCTATTCACTTTAATTCTCAACTCTACTTTAAAAAAATATATACGTAGCAGGTGATCTTTAGCAGACATAAAATCAAAATCAATTCGACCTAAATGTCAGGACGCTGAAAAAGACTGTCATTCCACTGTTTAAATTCTGTAATTGCTAAGAACAAAATTTTGCTTGTGTTTATCCTCACTGCTTCTCTTTTACCCAGAGAAAAACATTCTTTGAGTAGGTTTAAAATAAGAATAAATAATTTAAAACTAAAAAGAAATAAGAAAATCTCAGCAAAGAAAGATAATACATAAAGAAGAGCCAAATGAAAAGAAACGAAATTGAGTTATTTGTAGTGAGGTGGATGGACCTAGAGTCTGTCATACAGAGTGAAGTAAATCAGAAAGAGAAAAACAAATACCGTATGCTAACACATATATATGGAATCTAAAAAACAAAATATGTCATGAAGAACCTAGGGGTGAGACGGGAATAAAGACACAGACCTACTAGAGAATGGACTTGAGGATATGGGGAGGGGGAAGGGTAAGCTGTGACAAAGTGAGAGAGTGGCATGGACATATATACACTACCAAATGTAAAATAGATAGCTAGTGGGAAACAGCCGCATAGCACAGGGAGAACAGCTCGGTGCTTTGTGACCACCTAGAGGGGTGGGATAGGGAGGGTGGGAGGGAGGGAGATGCAAGAGGGAAGCGATATGGGAACATATGTATATGTATAGCTGATTCACTTTGTTATAAAGCAGAAACTAACACACCATTGTAAAGCAATTATACTCCAATAAAGATGTTAAAAAAAAAAGAAGAACCAAACGGAAACTTTAGAATTTAAAATACAATACTCGTACTGTATAACACAGGGAACTCTGCTCAATGTTATGTAACAACCTAAATGGGAAAAGAATTTGAAAAAGAATAGCTACATGTATATGTATAACTGAATCACTTTACTGTACACCTGAAACTAATGCAACATTGTTAGTCACCTCTACTCCAATATAAAATAAAGAGTTAAAAAAATAAAAATAAAAAAACTATACTCCACTATAAAATAAAAATTAAAACACAAAACAAAAAGAAACAAACTCAGGGACTTCCGTGGTGGTCCAGTGGTTAAGGGGACATGGGTTCAATCCCTGTTGGGGAACTAAGATCCCACACATGCTGTGGGGCAGCTAAGCCCACGCGCTGCAACTACTGAGCCCACACACCACAACTAGAGAGAAGCCCACACACCACAACTAAGACCCAACACAGCCAAAAATAAAATAAATAATTTTTTAAAAAAAATAAATAACCTGAAAAAAAATACAATAGTCAGAATTTAAAAAAAAAACCTCATTGGATGGGTTCTACAGCAGAAAAGAGATGACCAACTTCAGTAAGTGGTGCTGGGAAAACTGGACAGCTACATGTAAAAGAATGAAGTTAGAACACTCCCTAACACCATACACAAAAATAAACTCAAAATGGATTAAAGACCTAAATGTAAGATAGGATACTAAAAAACTCTTAGAGGAAAACACAGGCAGAACACTCTCTGACATAAATTGCAGCCATCTTTTTTGATCCACCTCCTGAAATAATGAAAATAAAAACCAAAATGGGACCTAATGAAACTTAAAAGCTTTTGCACAGCAAAGGAAACCATAAACAAAACAAAAAACAACCCACAGAATGGGAGAAAATATTTGCAAAAGAAGCGACCAACAAGGGATTAATCTCCAAAGTATACTGTGTTGGCAAAAAGTTCACTCAGGTTTTTCCGTAAGATGTTACAGAAAAACCCGAGCAAACTTTTTGCCAACCCAATACAAGCAGCACATGCAGCTCAATATCAGAAAACAAACAACCCAGTCAAAAAATGGGTGGAAGATCTAAATAGACATTTCTCCAAAGAAGACATACAGATGGCCAAAAAGCACGTTAAAAAATGCTCAACATCACTAATTATCAGAGAAATGCAAATCAAAACTACAATGAGGTATCACCTCACACTGGTCAGAATGGTCATCATCAAAAAATCTACAAATAATAAATGCTGGAGAGGGTGTGGAGGAAAAGGAACCCTCCTACACTGTTGGTGGGGATGTAAATTGGTACAACCATTATGGAGAACAGTATGGAGGTTCCTTAAAAAACTAAAAATAGAACTACCATATGATCCAGTAATCCCACTCCTGGGCATATATCCAGAGAAAACCATAATTCAAAAAGATACATGCACCCCAATGTTCACTGCAGCACTATTTACAATAGCTAAGACATGAAAGCAACCTAAATGTCCATCGGCAGAGGAATGGATAAAGAAGATGTGGTACATGTATTCGATGGAATATTACTCAGCCATAAAAAAGAATGAAATAATGCCATTTGCAGCAACATGGATGGACCTAGAGATTATCATACTAAGTGAAGTAAGACAGAGAAAGACAAATATCATATGATATTGTTTACATGTGGAATCTAAAAAAATGGTACAAATGAACTTATTTAAAAAACAGAAACCAAGTCACAGATGTAGAAAAACTTATTGTTACCAAAGGTGAAAGGCAGGGAGGGATAAATTAGGAGATTGGGACTGACATATACACACTAATATATATAAAATAGATAACTAATAAGGACCTACTGTATAGCACAGGGAACTCTACTCAATACTCTGTAATGGTTTATATGGGAAAAGAATCTAAAAAAGTGTGGATATATGTATATGTATTACTGATTCAGTTTGCTGTACACCTGAAACTAACACAACATTGTAAAGCAACTATACTCCAATAAAAAAAAAATTTAAAGAAAAAGAAAAGAGATGGCCAAGGAAAGAATCAACAAAGTTAATGATGAATCCATAGAAATTATCCAGTGTGAAAAACAGAGAGGAAAATAATTTTTTAAAAAACAGAGTCTCAAGTATCTATGGGGTAATAACAAAAGGTCAAACACTGGTGCCATTGTAGTCACAGGAGGAAAGGAGAATGTGGAACAGAAAATCTGTTTGAATAATAATAGCTGAAAACTTCTCAAATTTAGTGAAAGATATACTTAGAAATTAAAGATGCTCAGCAAACCCTAAACAAGATAAATTCAAAGAAATCCATGCCTGATACATCACTGGAAAATTCTACCAAACAATTAAAGAAGAAAAACACCAATTCTACACAATCTCTTCCAAAAAATGGAAGAGGAAGGAATACTTGCCAATACATTTTATGAGTCCTGCATTACCCTGATATCAAAATCAAACAAAGAAAACACACACACATAAAAACTACAGTCCAATATTCCTCATGAAAATACATATAAAAATACTCAATGAAATACTAGTAATTTATATCCAACAATGTAAAAAAAGAATAATACATTTTTGCCATATCTTGGGAATGCAAGGATGGCTCAATATTCAAAAATCAATGGACTAAAGAAGAAAAAGCACATGATCCTATCAATAGACATACAAAAATACATTTGACAAAATACAGCATCCATTAATGATAAGAACTTTCAGTAAACTAGGAATAGAAGAGATCTTCCTCAACCTAATAACATGCATCTACAAAACCTATCATTATACTTAATGCTGACTGAATGCTTTCCCCAAATATCAGGAACAAGACAAGGATATCCTCTCTCAGTAGTCCTATTCAACACTGTTTAGAAATCCTAGATAGTGCAGTAAGTCAAGGAAAAAAAAGGGCATACAGACTGGAAAAGAAAGTACTAAAATTGTCCCTATTCACTGACAACATGATCACCTATACAGAAAATACCAAGAAACCTACCAAAAAGCTCCTAGTGAGTTTAGAAAGGTTTCAGCATACAAGGTCAACAAACAAAAATCAATCATATTTCTATATACTAGCAACAAACAATTAGAAACTGAAATAAACAAAACAATATCTTTTATAATAGGTGCCTGCAATATGAAATACTTAAGTATAAATATAAAACAATGTATAAGACATAAGCTGAAAACTATAAAGCACTGATGAACTAAATCAAAGACAAATAAATAAATGCAGAGGTATATCATATTCATGGATTTGAAGACTCACCAAATTCATGTATATATTTAAAGGAATTCCAATTAAAACCCACCAGGATTTTTTGTAGATATAGACAATATTATTCTAAAATGTATATGGAAAGAAAAATGAACTTAAATAGACAAAATAATTTTGAAAAAGAAGAATAAAATTAGAGGAATCACCACCCAATCTTAAGTCTTACCATAGAGCTACAGGATTCAAAACAGTGTGCTATTTCAAAAGAGATAGATACATAGGACAACTGAACAGAATACAGTCCAGAAATACATCCACACAAATACAGACAACTGATTTTTGACAAAGGCAATTCAATGGAGAAAGAAGAGTCTTTTCACCAAACTTTGTTGAAACAATTGAACATCCATATGCAAAAACAAAACAAAACACCTCACACTTCTAAAAATATGAACTCAAAACGGATGATTTGTTCTAAATGTAAAATGTAAAACTATATAATTCTTAGAAGAAAACAGGACAATATTATTGTGCCTGCAGTTAGGCAAAGAGTTCTTAGACATGACACCAAAAGCATGATCCATAAAAGTTATAAATTAATAAAAATTGAAAACTTTTGCTTTGCAAAAGACACTGTTAAAAGAATGTAAAGACAAACTACAGACTGGGGGAAAATATTTGCAAACCAGATATCTGACAAAGGTCTAGTATGCAGAATATATAAAGAACTCTCGAAACTCAACAGTAAGTAATCAAACAACCCAGTTAAAAAATGGGCAAAAGACTGTTCATGAACAGACCATTCACCAGAAAGGATATATGGATGGTAAATAAGCACAAGAAAAAAAATGTTCGTCATTAGTCATTTGAGAAATGCAAATTAAAATTATGATGAACTACCACTACATAGCTGTTAGAATGACTAATAGTAACAATAACAATACCAACAATAACAAGTGCTGGTAAGGAATGGAATAGCCACTCTGGAAAACGGTTTGGCAGAGTCTTATGAAGTTACAGTTAAACATATACTTACCATACGACCCAGAAATCCCATTGCTAGGTATTTACAGTAGGGAAATGAAAACTTATGTTCATACAAAAACCTGTACAGAAATGTTTATAGAAGCTCTATTCAAACCACCAAAAATTGGAAACAACTCAAATATCCTCTAAGGGTGAATGCATAAACAAACTGTGGTATAGCCACACAATGTATACTACTTGGCAATAAAAAGGAATGAATTATCCATACACGCAACATGCAACAATTTAGAACAATCTCAAAGGCGTTATGTTGAATGCAAAATGCCATTCTCAAAAGATTACATACTCTATGATTTCGTTTACATGCTATTCTCTAAGATATAACTATGACAGAGAATAGACTGGTAGTTTCCATGGATTAGGGATGAGTTTGGATGTGACTGCAAAGGAAAAGCATGAGAAATTTTGGGGGTGGTTCAACTGTTCTGATCCTGATTGTGATGTTGGCTACATAAATCTATACATGTGTTAAAAATTTGTGTAACTACCTAAACACAGATGCAAAAGTGAGTTTTATTGTATGTTAATTTAAAAAATAAAACTGAAAAACCCAGAGTGTAAATATAGATGAAATTTAAAAAAATAAAACTAACTTATTTTCCTAACTTTTAGTTTCATTTCACAAGACAAAATCCCAGTTGAGCCCCTTTTTCACTATTAACGATGAAACATTGATTCTTGTTTTAAATGGACCTACTTAAGTAGTCTTTTTCAGTATCCATTATCCTTCAATAAGCAAGACCTCCTTCACATTAAAATATACACTGAAACAAAAAAAGAAAAAAGGGAAGGATATATGCCAGAGTGATAACTATAGCAAGTTGTTTCTGGTTAATGAGATCATAAGTGACATTTTCTAAATCTTCTAGGATGAGCTTATATAACTTTAATAATCAGTGGAAAAAAGGTAAAGAATCCTTTAAATCCAGGCCTAGTGATGTTTTCTAAAAGAAACTTTGAGGCTCCAGTCTATAAGCAGAGAGAAGATAAGCAGCTAGGAGGAGAGGAGGTAGGCAACACAAAAAAGATCAGATCTGTTGGTGGTATTTGTGAAGGTAAGAAAACTGGCCATTTTTAGGAAGGGAGAGGCTAGCTCACCTGAGACTGTTTGAAAACATCCTTCCCAACCACATCCAGGTTTGAGGGGTCTTTGATGGAACTAACATACTCAGAAACAGCCTTGATTACCACATCACAGGGAGGAAGAACCAGCTGATGAGCTCTGACCTAGAAGAAGGAAGATAAGCCAGGCACACTGATATCAAAGATGGGTCACTAAGAAAAAGGGTGAGACAGGGGTGAGATACAGAATTCAAATTCAGTTAATTCACTGAGAGACAGTTAAAATCTTTTTAGTCTTCCCTCTAATTTTCAGTACAGAACACTTGGAACCAAGATTGAAAAGTATAAAGAAAGACAAAACCATAGCAGCAATTATCCCACTACAAAGATAACCACTGTTTTATGACACTGCCATAATTAATCAGTTTTCTTTCATGATACATTTTGGCCGCCTCCAAATTTTTGCTATTAAAGGTAATGTTGTAATGTGTGGACCATGTTTGGATCCTGATTTGAACTAACCACAAAAAGGCCTTTGTGAGACAATCAGGAAAATCTAAAAATGGACTAGTTATTAAGATGATACCAAGAAATTATCATTAATTTTGTTAGGAGTAATAATGGCATTGTGCTTATGTAAGAAAATATCCATATGTTTTAGAGATGCATATCAAAGAACGTGAGAGTGAAATGACTTAAGGTCTGGCATTTGTTTTAAAATACATTAGCAACAGCAACAACAACAAAATAACCCAGCAAGTGTGGCCACATCTTAATAACTGTTGGATCTGGAAGATGTTATAGTGATGGTTGACTATATTATTATATTATTTTTTCTACTTTTGTGATGCTTGAAATTTTTTTAAATAAGGGATTTTTAAATGCTGTGATGAAATGTAGGTATGATTTGTTGTCCACCTTCCAATTATTTAATTACAAGCTTCCTAGAATGGTAATTACTGAGTAAAAGGCTATAAACTTCTTTAAGGCTTTTTATATAAATTATTTAGCCAAATAATCATTCCTTCCTTCAACAAATATTTACTGCCTACTGTGTGCCAGGCACTGTCCTAGGCATCAGGGATACATCAGTGAACAAGATAGACAAAACTCCCTGCCCTCAAGGAAGCTTAAATTCTAGTGTAGGTGTGTTGGGATGGGGTAAGGGGAGTCAAACAAACAGACTAAGTAAAACGTATAGTGTGCTAGATGTAGATAAGTGCTATGGAGAAAATCTCAGCAGAGAAGGGGGTAGGGAATGCAACTGTGTGTGGGGCAGGGCATGTAATTTTAAACAGGGTGTCAGGAAAGGTCACTCTGAGAAAAGAACATTTGAGAGAACCTATAGGAGTGAGGAAATATCTATGTGGGAGGAAAATGCATTCCAAGCAGAGGGAATGGTGAGTGCAAAGGTTCTATGAGCAAAAGAAAAGGGAAGATGAGATCAGAGCTGTACCAGAGGGCCAGACAGTACAGGGCTTTGTAGGCTATGGTAAAGATTAGGTGAGTGACATAAAGAGCCATTGGAGAATTTTGAAAAGAGAAGTGACATGATTGGAGTCAGGTTTTAAAATGACTCTGGCTGTTGTATTAGGAATAGATTTGGGGCCAGGGGGCGGAGCAAGAAAGAGTGCAAGAGAAGAGCAACAGTTAGTAAAGTGTTATAATAATCCAGGCAAGAATGGTGGCTTGACCAAGGTAGTAGCTGTGAAAATGGTGAGAAGTGGATATATTCTGAAGGAAGAACTGATGGTATTTGCTGACAAGAGGAGATATGGAGCATGAGAAAGAGAGAAGTCAAGGATGACTCCAAGGCTTTTAGGCTGAGCAACTGGAAGGATAAGGTTGCCATTAATGAAAATTAGTGAAGGCTGTGGAAGGAAGAGGTTTAGAGGAAAGATCAGGAGTTTCCATTTGGACATGTTTCTTTGAGATATTTAGTAGGCCATTAGATATTAGAAGCTGGAGTTCAAAGGGGAGGTCAAAGCTGGAGACATACATTTAGGACTCATCAATGGACAGATGGTATTTAAAGTCACGAGACTAGATGAGATCAATCACCAAGGCAGCACGTGTGGATAGAAAAGAGAAGGGACTGAGGATAGAACTCTGGGACACTCCAAAGTTAAGGAATAGACAAGACAAGGAAGCAGCAAAGGAGACAGAAGCAGCAGCCAGTGAAGTAGGTAGGAAACTACAAGAGAGTGGTGTCCTTAAAGCCAAGTGAAGAACATGTTCTAAGAAAGAGAGAGTGAGCAACTGGGTCATATGCTGCTGACTGGTCAAGTAAGATGAAAACTGAGACCTGGCCATTGGATTTATTAACATCATGGTCATGGTGAATTTGTTGAGAGCAATTTCAGCAAAGCAAATTGAAGACAGAACATGGAAAGGGGATAGTAAACAGCTCAAGCCTTGACAACTCTCTAGAAGAGTCTTCTATAAGGGAAGAAGAAATATGGAGCAGTAGCTTGGGTGGAGGGAGTGAAGTCAAGGGCAGGTTTTGTTTTATTTTTTAAGATGGCTGCATGCTTATGCATCTGATGGGAAAGAGCCAATAACAGAGGGAAACTGATGATGTGGGAGAAAGAGGGGAGAACTGCTGAAGTGATGCCCTTAAGTTATCAATGGGGGGGACTTCCCTGGTGGTGCAGTGGTTAAGAATCCACCTGTCAATGCAGGGGACACGGGTTCAAGCCCTGGTCCGGGAAGATCACACATGCCGCAGAGCAACTAAGTCCGTGCGCCACAACTACTGAGCCTGTGCTCTACAGTCCACGAGCCACAACTACTGAGCCCGTGTGCCACAGCTACTGAAGCCCACGTGCCTAGAGCCCATGCTCCGCAACAAGAGAAGCCACCGCAATGAGAAGCCTGCGCACCACAACGAAGAGTAGCCTCCGCTTGCCGCAACTAGAGAAAGCCCGTGCACAGTAACGAAGACCCAAAAATAAATAAATAAATTTATATTAACAAAAAGAAGTTAGACATGGGGGATGGATCCAGCATAAGAGTAGAGGGGTTGGCCTTAGGCAGGAACATGGACAGGTCATCTGAGGCGGGCAAAGCATGCAGGTGAGAAGATGAAAGGGTGGGAACTGGTGTAAGTTCTCTTCCCATTGCTTCAATTTTCTCAGTGAAACAGGAAGCCAAGTTATGAGCTGAGAGTGAGCAGGGAGGAGGGAGCATTAGAGGCTTAAGGAGAGAGGAAAAGGTGTGAAATAGTCTAGGAGACTGAAAGAACTAGGGAAATATAATACCACCAAAAGCTTACACTACCTCCAGAAATGTATGAGAGCACCAGTCTCAACACAGCCTCAGTAGGAGCGGGTAGACTAATTTTTCAATATTTGCTAAACCCTTAGGTTAAAAAAAAAGATCACACTGCTCATTTAATTTGCATCTCTGATCACCAGTGAGGTTTAACACCCACTCATATTATTGGCCACTCTAGTTCCTCTTTTGTGAATTGTCTGCTTCTGTCCTTTGCTCATTACTTCATTTATTGGGGTATTAGTATTTTTCTTCATAGGTTCGTATGAATCCTTAAGATAATAAGGGTGTGAGATAATAGAAAATATACATTGTTCTCTGACCCCAGTTCCTGGCATAGAGCACCTAAAACCCTTGTAATTTCCTAAGTGGTAAGAGCACTAGGAGCATCTCTTCCTCTAATGAGGTGACTCTGGGTGGGCTCCTGGATGAGGGCTGGTCACTGGTAAGACCAAGCCATGATTAGAAGCTTGGAATTTTCAGCCCCACCCCCATTGTCTAGAGAAGGGAGAAGGGCTAAAAATGGAGTTAATGATCAATCATGCCTACATGATAAAGCCTCCATAAAATCCCAAAAGTACAGGTTTTGGAGAGCTTCCAGGTTGGTGAACACATCCATGTACCGGGAGGGTGATGTACCCCAACTCCATGGGGACATAGGCTCCTGTGCTTGGGATCCTCCCACACCTCACCCTATGTACCTCTTCATCTAGTTGTTCATCTCCATTCTTTTATCATATCCTTTAATAAAGTGATATATGTAAGTATTTCCCTGAGTTCTATGAGGTGCTTTAACAAATTAATTGAACCTGGGAAGGGGGTCACTGGAACCTCTAATCTATAGTTAGTTGGTTGGTCGGAAGCACAGGTGATAACCTGGGCTTGTGAATGGTGTCTGAAGTGGGGGGGGAAGTCTTGTGGAACTGAGTCCTTAACTTGTGTGATCTGACGCTATCTTCAGGTAGTTGGTGTTAGAATTGAGTTAAATTGTAGGACACCCAGCTGGTGTCACAGAAAACTGTTTTGTGCAGGGAAAAACCCCCACATGTTTAGTGACCAGAAGTGTCAGAAGTGAAGTGTTCTGTGTGAGTGTGGTAGTAGTATGGGAGTAAAGGAGAAACACAGGAAAGAAAGACATAGGAGGGAATAACTGGATTTTTCCCTACACATTAGGTGGAAAACTGAGTTTTTCCTTTTTAAGGGTATTGATCATAATTATAAAGTTTTTGTCTATAAGTGTCTGAAATATTTTAAGCCTAATGAAAGATATTTATTCTACCAAAACTCCAATCAAAACCTGATGTACAGGCAGGAAATGGGTCACGTTACCTTAAGTGATGCAAGGGGATGTTCTGGTCCCAAGAGGCTCCAGTGAAAAGCGGCCAGGTCCTCATCTGGGAGAATGTGGTTACCTATAAAGTATATTTGTCATTTATTGACTGTACAAATGTTTTCTTAGAACCTCCAGGCCATGAAAGGACTTCTGGGAGAGAAAACAATCAAATAATTCACATAGGTCTATATTCTTAATGTAACAACTACAGTAACTATGTTTGATTACCTACTATGTTTCACATGCATTATGTATATCATCTTTATAATAACTGTGTAAATATTATTACCTCCAGTTTATAGATAAGGAAACTGAGGTTTGAGCAAGTCTGGTGACTTTGCCCAAGGGGCCACATCTAATAAGTGCCCACACCAGGATAAGAAGCTAGGAATGTTTGACTCCAAAGTCCATGCTATTTTCTATCACCCAGTCATGCTGCCTTTTATAATAACAGCCACCAATTACTCACTGCCTACTAAGTGCTGGGTATTTTATATATCTTATTTCATTTAACCTTATCAATAGCACTGTGAAGTATTATTATTCCATTTCACAGATGAGGAAACTGAAACCAGGAAGGTGTAACTTCAGTGATTTGTCCAAGGCCTAATTCCAAAACTTGTGCTGACTCCACTAGATTATCCAAGCTCAAATCCTTTGGGATTATAAACAGAGGTCACACCTGAGACAAGATATTAACCTTCATGCTGTCAGTACTTGGAAAACCAACTCGAAACATAATCAACACTCTGCAATTTACTTTGAAATACTCCTTTAAAAGAAAGATTGATGATGGATAGAATGGACAGATATATGATAAAGCAAGTATAGTAAAATGTTAATGGCAGAATAGAGGTGGTAGATATAGGATTTTCATAGCAAAATTCTTGCAATTTTGCTGTACTTTGGGGAATTTTCATAATAAAATGTTAGCACAACAGAAAAAAAAAGAAAAAGATACAGAATGATTTGTGTTCTTGACCTAAATTTAGACAGTGGGTAAGAAATGCTAATGCTCTGAGTAGGAAACCAAAGTTGTCTAGGGCTAGTAAGATATTTTGGCCTAAGATGGTACTCTGCATAAAATACTTATAGAATGTAACAAAAGAAAAAGTTTTATAGGAACCAAAATAATGTTCTGGAATATCCTGTATTAATTTATAAGACAAACATGCTGAGTTTAAGAAGCCCAAAAGCACAGTGTTCGGCATGCAGACTTTCAGAAGATAAATCCAACAATGATAACCTAAATCACTCTAATCTTCATCTCTTAACACTGCAAGAGGAAACTTTAACAATCACTAGAGTCTGTTCTTTGGACCACCTACCTAGCAATGCAGCAAATATGGGAAAATTCATCCGCTTCAGGCCCAGCTGCTTGGCCACCTCCTGCATCAGGAACTGGTTGGTAGTAAGGTTCTTCCCATTCCAGCTCAGCTTCAGAGCATGGGAACTATAGTAAGAGGGAATATTGTAGAGAGCATACTCGGAGTCATGGGCAAGAAGGCCATGGAAGCCATTTTCCCTGAAAAAAGCCACCACTTCCAAATGGTGGTCTTCAAGGCTCTGAAAGACCTAGGAGGGAAGAAGAGAAGAACACATCATGCAACAGAAGCTGACCTGTATTTGGTTAGAAATCAGGAAGGTTAGTAACTGAATTTTATAGTTTGTTGAAATTTAAGATTATATGAGGCTGAACAAAATAGCCTTAAAAAGAAAAGTCTCTCCTACCCTAGAACTTGATTATTCCTGTAAACACACGCAGCATTATCCATGCGTTCATTCAAATGTCCAGTCTTTTTTGACTCCTTGCATGAAACTATGGCCTGAGGTTCTTTAAAAGAATACTGAAATTAACATGGTTTATATTATTTAAGTTTTTACTTTAAACAATAACAGGAGAACTTTGTTAGAAAGATAATAAAGCTATTATATATTGCTCAGCACCATATGTGCTTTACATACATTATCTATATACCACATGTGCTCTACATACATTATCTCATCATCAGAACAACCATGGACAAGGTAGATATGGATGAAAAAACTTGCAAGTGGAGGGACTTCCCTGGTGGTGCAGTGGTTAAGAATCCGCCTGCCAATGCAGGGGACCCGGGTTCGAGCCCTGGTCTGGGAAGATCCCACATGCCGCAGAGCAACTGAGCCCGTGCGCCACAACTACTGAGCCTGCACTCTAGAACCTGCGTGCCACAACTACTGAAGCCTGCATGCCTAAAGCCTGTGCTCCACAACGAGAAGCCACCGCAATTAGAAGCCCACGCACCACAATGAAGAGTAGACCCGCTCGCCGCAACTAGAGAAAGCCCGCGCACAGCAACGAAGACCCAAAGCAGCCAATAAATAAATAAATATAAAATAATAATAATAATTTTAAAAAAAAGCTTACAAGTGGAAATAGACACAGAAAGGTTAAATGACATATAGCTAGAATCTGAATCTAAGTTCATCTCTTTAAAAAAAAAATCCCTGCTTTCTCTCTTAGGAGCACCTTAGACCGCAGGGCACCCAAATAGGGAGGGTATTTCCAAAAGTTAGAAGTCAGAAACTTCACCCTATTTTAGAAATGGAAAAACTAAGGCTGCGAGAGGTTGGCTTCCCCTAAAGTTGCATACTGAGTAAGTATATACAAGATTCAAACCCAAGCTGATCTGACTCCAGAATGCACACTTTCCATTGTACCAAACTTCTTCCTAGAGAGCACTATTTTTAATGTAATAGAGGCAGACTGTTAAGTGTCCCTCCTGTGCACGTGTCTATTGCTGTACATAAAGCATACTGAAATGGTCTGCATACTGGTTCTGCCACAGTAAGTTCCTTGACTGCAGAAACTTTATTTATAATCTCTGTATTCCTGGCTCCCACATAAGATCTGGTGCATAGTAATATGAATAATAATTACTAACAGATACTGAACATGTACTATGTGTTAAGCAAGGTTCCAATTACTTTACATGCATTAACTCATTTAATACTCAAAACAATCTTATGAGGCCATAACTATTATTATTATCCCCATTTTACATTACATCCCTAGGTCATGTAGCTGGAAGGAGCAAAGTTTGGATTTTTGTCTCTAGAGCTTGCAGACCTTGATAGTTTTGTTGAACTCAACTGACCTATTTTTTTATTTAAGTTTTAAAGGAATGGTAGTTTTCTGGAGTCTGACAGGAGTTTCAACACATTAATCTTTTTCTAAGCTATGGAAAGAGAGTCTAGTCACAGTAGATAGCCATGTCACACATTAACTCACAACAGGGGGAGGGACACTGGTAAGCAGATAGCAAAGTAAGGTCTGTATTTATTTGATATCCAGGCAAAGGAAGCAAAAATCCTTACTTTGCACTGCAACACATTTATGTCTAGAGTTACGATTAACTCCAGATAGGTCAGGGTAGGAGTACAGTTTTATGCTGTCCCCTGGTGACAGTTTCTTCCAGCATATACCTCTCATACCAGTCACTGATTGGGCATCCATCTACCTTGTACCAGGCATAGTACTAAGTGTGATATGTTCTCTCTCATCATCACAGCCTGACCATGTGGGCATTATAAGCCCCACTGTTCTGATGAGGAAACCGAGGCTCAGAGAAGTGATGTGGCATGTTTAGGGCTACAGAGCTGGGAAACAGGAACCTAGGTCAGACTGACACCAAAGCCCATGCTCTTTCTGCTACAACACATTACCTTTAGCTGGTCTAAAGCTGATTATGCCACCATCCAAGTGATTTCAACTCCAGAAAGCCAAGGACTAGTGATCTTTAACAAATCGAATGGCTCTTATAACACTAGGAATATAAATCACAACCATGTGGAAAGCATTTTCAAAATATAAAAACCTGTGTCTCACCTCAGATCTGCTGAAACAATTTCCCAAGTGTGATCAAAATGCCTATATTCCAAAATAGCTTCCAGTAGGTTCTGATGCACACTCGCAATTAAGAATCATTGACCTATCCCAATTACTCATTTTTTAAAAAGTTTTAGCTTTATTGAGATATAATTGACATATAGAATTATAAGACATTTAAAGTGTACAACAAGGTGATTTGATATACATATGCCCAATTACTCATTTTACTGCTTAAGCAACTAGCCCCCTAGAAATGACAGATGACTTGACATGGTTATCTAGCTAATCTGCAGCAGAACCAAGATTAGAACAAAAATCTCATGATTCCAGATATAAAACTTCTTTCACTACATATTCTGGGGTAAGTAATGGAAAACAATAGAATAAGAATCTCACAAATAATCCCTCACAATTCCCCAACACCCTACTCCTACCAGGCTGGTTTCCTAACTACCCTTCTCCAAGATTACTGTTTCCTTTTCTTTGCTCACTTGGTTTCCCTGCCTGGACTGCCATATTGCCTGTCTTGCCCAACGTTCCAAATACTTTCCATAGGGCTACCACCTCTTACATAAATTCTTTCATTATTTCTCTCCTCTTAACTGTTATAGCACTGAGACAGCTGACACAGTCAAGGAAGTAATTTGACAATACCATCATCTGCAAGTTTTAAGGCCATAGATTCCTTCTGCCTCTCGTTGGGTATCTTCCATGGTCCTAACCAGCACTAGAAAGGACACAGAGCTAGAGTTGACAGAATAGCAAAGAAAGGCCTACAGAGGCTGTAAAAAAGGAAAGCAGCCCTGGCAAATGAAAGGGCACCATCATCTCAGTATTTGACTTCAACAACTGATGTACAAAATTCACTGGGAAAAGGCTGCCTGGATTGCGGCTTACTTAGAGCTCAAGTAGCAAAGTAATATTAGGTATCAACGGAGTACCTACTATATACCAGGCACTGTTCCAAGTACACCTCATGTCCATTAACCTTGCAATAACATCATGATGCATTATTACCTCCCTTTTACAGATGATGGAACAACGAGGCTCAGAGGTTGAAGAACTTGACCAATGTCACACAGCTAAAAAGTGAAGCTAGCCAATAAGCACGTGAAAAGATGTTCAACATCATTAGTTATTAGAGAAATGCCAATCAAAAAACCACAATGAGAAAACCAATTAACACATACTAGGATGGGCTATAAGTTTTAAAATGTAAAATAACGAGGGTATGGAGAAACTGGAATCCTCCGTACATTGCTGGTGGAAATGTAAAATTGTGCAGCCACTTTGGAAAACAGTCTAGGTGTTCTTCAAGCGGTTAACATAGGGTTATTATATGATCCAGTAATTCCACTCATAGGTATACACCCAAGAGGACTGAAAACATGTTCACACAAAAACTTATACATGGGGCTTCCCTGGTGGCGCAGTGGTTGAGAGTCCGCCTGCCGATGCAGGGGACGCAGGTTTGTGCCCCGGTCCGGGAAGATCCCACACGCCGCGGAGCAGCTGGGCCCGTGAGCCACGGCCACTGAGCCTGCGCGTTCGGAGCCTGTGCTTCACAACGGGAGAGGCCACAACAGTCAGAGGCCCGCGTACCGCAAAAAACAAACAAACAAACAGAAAACTTATACGTGAATGTTCATAGCAGGATTATTCGTAACAGTCAAAAGTGGAAAAAACCCAAATGTCCATCAACTAACAAACAGATAAACAAAAGATGGTATATTCATACAAGGGAATGTTATTCAACCATAAAAAGGAACGAAGTACTGATTCATGCTACAACATGAATTAATCTTGAAAAAATTATAAAGTGAAAGCAGCCAAACACACTTTTAAATGAATTGTACAGAACAGGAAAATACATAAAGATGGGAAACAGCCAGGGACTGGGAGGAAGAAAGATTGGAGAATGACTGCTAGCAGGTACTGGGTTTCCTTTTGGGATGATAAAAATGTTCTGGAATTTGATAGTGGTTATAGTTTCACAACTCTGTGGAATAGACTAAATACCACTGAATTGTATACTTTAAAATGGCAAATTTTATGGTATCTGAATTATATCTCTATTTTTAAAAACTGGAGTTAGGATTCAAATTCTGCCCACAAAGCCCATGCTCACTAACTCATTTTAAAAACTTTTGATTATGGAAAATTGTAAAATAAAAAGGTAAAGAGAATAGCATAATGAACCTTCATGATACCAGTATCCCGTTTCATATATCAACGTTAAGTCAATCTTGTTTCATCTACTTTATTTTAGCTTTTTTTAATATAAGTTTTTTACTATGATAGAAAAATTACATAACATAAAATTTACCACCTTAACCACTTTTCAAAGTGTACACTTCGGTAGTGTTAAGGATACACACTTTGAGACAGATCTCCAGAACTTTTTCATCTTACAAATCCGAAACTTTATACCCATTAAACAATTCCTATTTCCCCCTCCCTCAGCCCCTAGCAACCACAATTCTACTTTATGAAATCGAAACAGTGATTAAAAATCTTCCAGCAAACGAAAGCCCAGGACCAGATGGCTTCACAGGCGAATTCTAACAAACATTTAGAAAAGAGCTAACACCTATCCTTCTCAAACTCTTCCAAAATACAGCAGAGGGAGGAACACTCCCAAACTCATTCTACGAGGCCACCATCACCCTAATACCAAAATCAGACAAAGATGTCAAAAAAAAGAAAACTAAAGGCCAATATCACTGATGAACATAGATGCAAAAATCCTCATCAAAATACTAGCAAACAGAATCCAACAACACACTGAAATGATCATACACATTGATCAAGTGGGGTTTATCCCAGGAATGCAAGGATTCTTCAATATACGCAAATCAATCACCATGATACACCATATTGACAAATTTAAGGAGAAAACACATATGATCATCTCAATAGATACAGAAAAAGCTTTTGACAAAATTCAACACATATTTATGATAAAAACCCTCCAGAAAGTAGGCATAGAGGGAACTTAGTTCAACATAATAAAGGCCATATATGACAAACCCACAGCCAACATCATTCTCAATGGTGAAAAACTGAAACCATTTCCTATAAGATCAGGAACAAGACAAGGTTGCCCACTCACACCACTATATTCAACATAGTTTTGGAATTTTTAGCCACAGTAATCAGAGAAGAAAAAGAAATAAAAGGAATCCAAATCAGAAAAGAAGAAGCAAAACTGTCACTGTTTGCAGTTGACATGATAGTATACATACAGAATCCTAAAGATGCTACCAGAAAACTACTAGAGCTAATCAATGAATTTGGTAAAGTAGCAGGACACAAAATTAATGCACTGAAATCACTTGCATTCCTATACACTAGTGATGAAAAATCTGAAAGTGAAATTAAGGAAACACCCCCATTTACCATTTCAGCAAAAAAAAAAAATTCCTAGGAATAAACCTACCTAAGGACACAAAAGACCTGTATGCAGAAAACTATAAGACACTGATGAAAGAAATTAAAGATAATACAAACAGATGGAGAGATATACCATGTTCTTGGACTGGAAGAATCAACATTGTGAAAATGACTATACTCCCCAAAGCAATCTACAGATTCAATGCAATCCCTATCAAACTACCAATGGCATTTGTCACAGAACTAGAACAAAAAATTTCACAATTTGAATGGAAACAAAAAAGACCCCGAATAACCAAAGCAATCTTAAGAAGGAAAAATGGAGCTGGAGGAATCAGGTTCCCTGACTTCAGACTATACTACAAAGCTACAGTAATCAAGACAGTATGGTCCTGGCACAAAAATGGAAATATAGATCAATGGAACAGGATGGAAAGCCCAGAGATAAACCCAGGCACATATGGTCATCTTATCTTTGAGAAAGGAGGCAAGAATGTACAATGGAGAAAAGACAGCCTCTTTAATAAGTGGTGCTGGGAAAACTGGACAGCTACATGTAGAAGAATGAAATTAGAACATTCCCTAAAACCATACACAAAAATAAACTCAAAATGGATTAAAGACCTAAATGTAAGGCCAGACACTACAAAACACTTAGAGGAAAACATAGGCAGAACACTCTATGAGATAAATCACAGCAATATCCTCTTTGAGCCACCTCCTAGAGAAATGGAAATTAAAAAAAAAATAAACAAATGGGACCTAATGAAACTTAAAATCTTTTGCACAGGAAAGGAAACCATAAACAAGACGAAATGAGAACCCTTAGAATGGGAAAAAAATATTTGCAAACGAAGCCACTGACAAAGAATTAACTTTCAAAATTTACAAGCAGCTCATGCAGCTCAATATCAAAAAAAAACAAAAACCCAATCCAAAAATGGGCAGAAGACCTAAATAGACATTTCTCCAAAGAAGATAAACAGATTGCCAACAAACACATGAAAGGATGCTCAACATCACTAATCGTTAGAGACATGCAAATGAAAACCACAATGAGGTATCACCTCACACCGGTCAGGATGGCCATCAGCAAAAAATCTACAAACAATAAATGCTGGAAAGGGTGTGGCGAAAAGGGAAACCTCCTGCACTGTTGATGGGAATGTAAATGGATACAGCCACTATGGAGAACAGTATGGAGGTTCCTTAAAAAATTAAAAATAGAGCTACCATATGATCCAGCAAGCCCACTACTGGGCATATACCCTGAGAAAACCATAATTCAAAAAGAGTCATGTACCCCAATGTTCATTGCAGCAGTATTTACAATAGCCAGGACATGGAAGGAACCTAAGTGTCCATCTACAGATGAACGGATAAAGAAGATGTGGCACATGTATACAGTGGAATACTACTCAGCCATAAAAGGAAACGAAATTGAGTTATTTGTAGTGAGGTGGATGGACCTATAGTCTGTCATACAGAGTGTAAGAAGTCAGAAAAAGAAAAACAAATACCATATGTTAACACATATATATGGAATCTAAAAAAAAAATGGTTCCTAAGAACCTAGGGGCAGGAGAGGAATAAAGACACAGACGTACAGAATGGACCTGAGGACATGGGGAGGGTGAAGGGTAATCTGGGAAGAAGTGAGAGAGTGCAATTGACATATGTACACTACCAAATGTAAAATAGATAGCTAGTGGGAAGCAGCTGCATAGCACAGGGAGATCAGCTCCATGCTTTGTGACCACCTGGAGGGGTGGGATAGGGAGGGTGGGAGGGAGACGCAAGAGGGAGGTGATGTGGGGATATATGTATACATATAGCTGATTAACTTTGTTATACAGCAGCAACTAACACAACATTGTAAAGCAAGTACTCTCCAGTAAAGATGTTAAAAAAAATTAAAAAAACAACAACCTATGGATCACTGAAGAAATCAAGGAGGAAGTAAAAAAATACATAGAGATAAATGAAAATGAAAGCACAATGATCCAAACCTATGGGATACAGCAAAAGCAGTTCTAAGAAGGAAGTTTACAGCAATACAATCTTACCTCAGGAAACAAGAAAAATCTCAAATAAACAACCTAACCTTACACCTAAATCAGCCAGAGAAAGAAAAACAAACAAAACCCGAAGTTAGTAGAAGGAAAGAAATTATAAAGATCAGAGCAGAAATAAATGAAATAGACACAAAGAAAACAATGGCAAAGTTCAATGAAACTAAAAGATGGTTATTTGAAAAGATAAAGAAAATTGATAAACCTTTAGCCAGACTCATGAAGAAAAAAGGGGAGGGACTTCCCCAGTGGCGCTGTGATTAAGACTTCGTGCTCCCAATGCAGGAGGCCCGGGTTGGATCCCTGGCCAGGGAACTAGATCCCACATGCATGTCACAACTAAGAATTTGCATGCCACAACTAAGCAGTCTGCATGCTGCAACTAAGGAGCTGGCAATCCACAACTAAGGAGCCCACGTGCCTCAACTAAAGGAGCCCATGTGCTGTAACTAAGGAGCCCGCCTGCCGCAACTAAGACCCCACACAACCAAATAAAAGAAAAAAGGAAAAGAAAGGAAAAGGACTCAGATCAATAAAATTACAAATGAAAAAGGAGAAGCTACAACTGACACCACAGAAATACAAAGGATCATAAGTGACTACTACAAACAACTGTATGCCAATAAAATAGACAACCTGGAAGAAATGGACAAATTCTTAGAAAGGTACAATCTCCCAAGACTAAACCAGGAAGAAATAGAAAATATGAACAGACAAATCACAAGCACTGAAATTGAAACTGTGGTTAAAAAACTCCCAACAAACAAAAGTCCAGGACCTGATGGCTTCACAGGCGAATTCTATCAAACATTTAGAGGAGAGCTAACACCTATCCTTTTGAAACTGTTCCAAAAAACTGCAGAGGAAGGAAAACTCCCAAACTCATCCTGTGAGGCTACCATCACCCTGATACCAAAACCAGACAAAGATACCATAAAGAAAGAAAATTATAGGTCAGTATCACTGATGAACATAGATGCAAAAATCCTCAACAAAATACTAGCAATCCGAATCCAACAATACATGAAAAGGCTCATACACCATGATCAAGTGGGATTTATCCCAGGGATGCAAGGATTTTCAAGAAGTTAGACTGTCACTGTTTGTAGATGACATGATACTATACATAGAATATCCTAAAGATGCTACCAAAAAACTACTACAGGTCATCAATGAATTAGGTAAAGTTGCAGGTTACAAAATTAATACACAGAAATCTGTTGCATTCCTGTACACTAACAATGAAAGATCAGAAAGAAAAATTCAAGAAACAACCTCATTTACCATCACATCAAAAAGAATAAAATACCTAGGAGTAAACCTACCTAAGGAAACAAAAGACCTGTACTCCAAAACCTATAAGAAGCTGATGAAGGAAATCGAGGACAACACAAACAGATGAAAAGATATACCATGTTCTTGGATTGGAAGAATTAATATTGTCAAAATGACTATACTACCAAGGCAATCTACAGATTCAATGCAATCCCTGTCAAATTTCCAATGGCATTTTTCACAGAACTAGAACAAAAAACATTAAAATCTGTATGGAGACACAAAAGACCCCGAATAGCCAAAGCAATCTTGAGAAAGAAAAATGGAGCTGGAGGAATCAGGCTCCCTGACTTCAGCCTATACTACAAAGCTACAGTCATCAAAACAGTATGGTAGTGGCACAAAAACAGATATATAGATCAATAGAACAGGATAGAAAGCCCAGAAATAAACCCACGCACCTATGGTCAATTAATCTATGACAAAGGAGGCCAAACTATACAATGGTGGAAAGATAGTCTCTTCAACAAATGGTGCTGGGAAAACTGGACAGCTACACGTAAAAAAATGAACTTAGAACACTCCCTAACACCATACACAAAAATAAACTCAAAATGGATTAAAGACCTAAATGTGAGACTGGACACTATAAAACTCTTGGATGAAAACATAGGCAGAACACTCTGACATAAACCACAGCAATATTTTTTTCAATCCGTCTCCAACAATGATGGAAATAAAAACAAAAATAAACAAATGGGACCGAATTAAACTTCAAAGCTTTTGCACAGCAAAGGAAACCATAAACAAAATGAAAAGACAACCAACAGATGGGGAGAAAATATTTGCAAATGATGTGACCAACAAGGGATTAGTCTCCAAAATTTACAAACAGCAGCTTAACATCATCAAAACAAACAACCCAATCCAAAAATGGGCAGAAGACCTAAACAGACATTTCTCCAAAGAAGACATACCGACGGCCAAGAGGCACATGAAAAGATGTTCAACATCGTAATTATTAGAGAAATGCAAATCAAAACTACAATCAGATATCACCAGTCAAAATGGCTATCATCCCAAAATCCACAAACAATAAATGCTGGAGCAGGTGTGCAGAGACGGGAACCCTCCTACACTGTTGGTGGGAATGTAAATTGGTGCAGCCACTATGGATAACAGTATGGAGGTTCCTTAAAAAAGTAAAAATAGGGCTTCCCTGGTGGCGCAGTGGTTGAGAGTCCGCCTGCCGATGCAGGGGACGCGGGTTCGTGCCCTGGTCCGGGAGGATCCCACATGCCGCGGAGCGGCTGGGCCCGTGAGCCATGGCTGCCGAGCCTGCGCGTCCGGAGCCTGTGCTCCACAACGGGAGAGGCCACAGCAGTGAGAGGCCCGCGTATCACAAAAAGAAAAAACAACAAAACTAAAAATAGAGCTACCATATGATCCAGCAATCCCACTCCTGGGCATATATCCGGAGAAAAACGTGGTTCGAAAGGATACATGTACCCCAGTGTCCATTGCAGCACTGTTTACAATAGCCAAGACATGGAAGCCACCTAACTGTCCATCGACTGAGGAATGGGTAAAGAAGATGTGGTACATATATACAAGGGAATATTACTCAGCCATTAAAATGAAAGAAATAATGCCATTTGCAGCAACATGGACAGACCTAGGGATTGTCATAATGAGTGAAGTAAGCCAGACAGAGAAAGAGAAATATCATATATCGCTTATAAGCAGAATCTAAAAGGAAATGATACAAAGGTACTTACTTACAAAACAGAAACAGATTCACAGACTTAGAGAACAAACTTATGGTTACCAGGGGGAAAGGGTTGGGGGAAGGGATAGTTAGGGAATTTGGGATTGACACGTACACACGGCTATATTTAAAATGGAGGGACTTCCCTGGTGGCACAGTGGTTAAGAGTCTGCTTGCCAATGCAGGGGACACGGGTTCTAGCCCTGGTCCGGAAAGATCCCACATGCTGTGGAGCAACTAAGCCTGTGAGCCACAACTACTGAGCCCATGTGCCACAACTACTGAAGCCTGTGCGCCTAGAGTCCATGCTCTGCAACAAGAGAAGCCACCGCAGTGAGAAGCCTGTGCACCATGATGAAGAGCAGCCCCCGCTCACCACAACTTGAGAAAGCTCGTGTGCAGCAACAAAGACTGAACGCAGCCAAAAATAAATAAATAAATTTAAACGATATATCCATCTAGAACCTCAGAATGTGAATTTATTTGAAATTAGGGTCTTTGCTGATACAATTAAGGTAAAGATCTTGAGATAAGATCATTCTGATCTAATGACAAGTGTCCTTATAAAAGAAGACTGGGGACATCCCTGGCAGTCCAGTGGTTAAGACTCTCCGCTTCCACTGCAGGGGTCACAGGTTTGATCCATGTTCGGGGAACTAAGATCCCACACGCTGCATGGCCAAAAAAAAAAAAAAAGGATAACAAACAAGGAGCTACTGTATAGCACAGGGACCTCTGCTCAATATTATGTAACTACCTAAATGGGAAAAGAATTTGAAAAAAAAGTAGATACATGTATAAGTATAATTGAATCACTTTGCTGTACGCCTGAAACTATCACAACATTGTTAATCGACTATACTCCAATATAAAATGAAAAGTTAAAAATATAGATCTTAAGCATATAAAAAGATAATCAAACTCACTTGTGATAAGAAAAATTAAAACAATACAGAAACATGGTATTTTGCCTATAGGATTAGCAATTACTGTATTGGTGAGGGAAACACACGCTTGCAAATATTGAAGGCAGGGGTATTAATGGTATAATCTCTAGGGAGAACATTTTGGCGAGATCTTTTAAGTTCAAATGCACATAATTTTTGACTTTGCTTCTAGGGATTTATTTTAGATATTTAAAGCACTTGGAACAACAAAGGCAGTGCTGAAATATAAGCAGTGGCATTGCAGTTGTACAAAGTATTCACTGCAGCATTATTTGTTCTAGCTGAAAACTGGAAACAATCTAATTAAAGGACTAATTATATAAATGATAACATATGCATGCAGTGGAATAGGATGGAACTGTGAAAAATAAGGACAAACCTCTGCATACTCATATGAAAAAATCAGCATGATATATTAAATGATAATAGCAAAGTACAGAATATTATGTAAATAGTATACTATCATTTGTGGTTTTTAAAGGTATATTTGTGTGTATATAACATGTATGTATATATACAATGTATTTATATGTATAGTTATATATATTTGCTTTATATGCATAGTCTCTCTGGAAGAATACACAACAAACTGATAATACTGATCATCTCTGAGGAGGAGAAACTGGTGGCTAGGGTCAAGAGTGGAAGAGAGTTGGTTTGTTTTTTTTTGCCATGTATCTTTTTGTATATTTTGAATTTTTGTACCATGAATTGCAATATTTATTTAAAAGAGGAATTACTACTGAATAAAAGCAGAACATATTCCAGGTTAAAAAAAATTAAACAATACAGAAGGGTGTACAGTGAGAAGTAATAGCTCTCTTATCCCCATTCCCTGGAGGTAACTGCTATTCCAGGCCTCTCCCCTGAACAGTCTGATTCGCATGTCTAAGGCTAGGCTGGGAATGTGTTTTTTTAAACCAATTTATTGAGGTTTATTGACATACAAAAAGCTGCACATAATTAATGTATACAACTTTATGAGTTTAGAGGTAAATATCATTACCACAGTCTACACCAGAAACATATCTATTACCTCCAAAAGTTTCCTCCTGCCTCTATTATCATTTCTTGTGATAAGAACACAAGATCTACTCTCTTAGCAAATTTTTCAGTATACAATACAATATAGGCACTATGCTGTGCAGTAGATCTCTAGGACTTATTTATCTTGTATAACCAAAATTTTATACTCTTTGACTAAAACCTCCCCATTTCCCTTTCCCAGCAGCTCCTGGCAAGCACTGTTCTACTCTCTGCTTCTAAGAGTTTGACAATTTTAGACTCCTCACATAAGAGTATCATGAAGTGTTTGTCCTTTGGAGTCTGGCTCGTTTCACTCAGCATAAAGTACTCCAGGTTCATCCATGTTGTCCCAAATGGCAGGATTTCCTTGATATTCCATTGTATGAATATACCACATTTTCTTTACCCACTCATCCAACAAGAGGTACTTAGGTTGCTTCCAAGAACCCTAGGTGATTGTCATGATGGAAGGCAAGTTTAAGAAACAATGCTCTCTAGTCAGATCACACAGCATGACAATTTATTCCTAGCAAAATACAATCTAGAATGACTGATGGCAATTAAATCCTGACCAAGGCAAGGAAAAAGCCTTCCAGCCACAATGCCCCTCGCAATAGCTGAGCACCCTGGCTCCATTTCCACATCTATGATGACTGCTACCCTCTGAAGCAGAATGAGTTCCTGGCCCTAATTGGCCCAGTTCAGTTGTTAACCTTGCAATTTTCCAGGAGACCTAAAATTATTTAGGTGAGATTAAACAGCAACATATGCAAACAACAAATCACAAAAGGAGCACATCTGAGCTTTAAAGAAAGTAGGAGTTGAGATCCTGAACAACTACCTATAGCTTTTAATTGCTGGCTTACTGTTCAGTCCAACAAATATGAATTGAGGGACTACTAAATGCCAGGATGCAGACAGCACAGAGTAGGCCACTTAAATGTGAGAAGCTATAAGCACCTCTGTGTACCATGGGAACACAGAAGAAAGGCATCTAACCAGTCAGTGAGGTAATGCTTTCTAGAAGAAGCAACACCTATTTATAAAACTCAAGGGAAAACAGTTCCCTGAGAAAAGTTTAATGTCTCATTTCCAATCACATGTAGTAGTCTACAGCACTGGCTTTCAAACTGCTTCCCAAACCAGGATTATGGAGAATTGGACCAAATAACCAGACAGGACAGGTACTCCTATTATTATTATTATTATTATTATTTCTGCGTTACGCGGGCCTCTCACTGTTGTGGCCTCTCCCGTTGCGGAGCACAGGCTCCGGACGCGTAGGCTCAGCGGCCATGGCTCACGGGCCCAGCCGCTCCGTGGCATGTGGGATCCTCCCGGACAGGGGCACGAACCCGCGTCCCCTCCATCGGCAGGCGGACTCTCAACCACTGCGCCACCAGGGAAGCCCAGTACTCCTATTTTCTCTTCAATCTGAGCTCATATTCTCCATTTTATCTATTTTATATTTTGGGTCTTTCAGAAAATATTTTATTAAAGAACATTTTCTATTAAAAGCAACTATAAGTATTTATCACTAGAATGTAGCTCCAAGAAGGCCAGGATTTCTTGGTCTGTTTTGTTTACTGCTATACCTCCAGTGCATAGAACATAGGGAATCAATGAACCATTTAGACTTTCAACCAATATTTAATGAGTAAGGCACTGATACATTCCAGGCACTGATCTAGATGTGAAGATACAATAGTGAACAGGAGCCCCAAATTCCTGTCCTCATGGAGCTGACATTCTAGTGATTAATATTTCACGATAGGCATAGGGCCATAAAGAATATCTAGATTGTAAGCCTAATAGTTGCAGTGACGGTATTATACCCATCTGGGTCTCTAGAATCCTGCCTGACCATAGAGAGCTTAATCCAGAGGCAATACCGCTTTCTGACCTCTGCAATACAACTTCCTCCAGGTAATCCCAAATGCCTTTGGGATGCTAGCCTTGCTCCCATCTACCATGTTGAATACATCAAACTGGTGTCTGACTCAGGCAGGGCTCTGTGGTCCACTTTCTCCACCTGTTCTCAATTTCCAAAGAAAAGGAAATCAGAGATGACAAGGAAGCATCACTTTATAAGAAAAGTCAAGGGGAGGATGTGTAAGTCTGCTTTAGCAATAGAAATATGGATGGTTTATATTTCAACTGCAAGGCCTATGTGCCTTGAAGTCTAATTACCTTAAAATTACAGACCAAGACTACTGTTGATGCAAATTTGCATCAACACTCTGTGGAGTTCAACAACCATTAAGAAATTAAACTGATAAACCACAAAGCTAGGAATAATGTCAAATTAAAAAGTAAGAATAGGGATTTCCCTGGTGGTCCAGTGGGTAACAATCCACCTTCCATGGGTAAGAATCCACCTTCCAATGCTGGGGATGTGGGTTCCATCCCTGATCGGGGAACTAAGATCCCACATGCCAAACTAGAGACCCTGTGTATCACAACTACAGAGCCCATGTGCTCTAATGCCTGCACGCCACATCTAGAGAGAAGCCTGCATACCGCAACAGAGACTGCATGCCGCAACTAAGACCCGATACAGCCAAAAATAAATAAATAAATATTTTTTAAAAAATAAATAAAACATAAGAATAGCAGCAATTGAAAACCACAGTCAATTCCGGGCAACATTGACAAAGTGGCCTTGCCTCTCAGCTGTAGGAGTTTCAGTTAACTACATACACACGCACGGTAGAGTCTTTGCCATTAAATACTGCAGTCAAGCTAGAGGTGGTAGAATACTGATCCAGTGTTCAGTAAAGGCTATTAAAAGTGTTAAAATTGAGTTAATACTCAATTTTAGTACCCTTAAATTGCTCTCAGGCTGCCAAAAGCCAGCCCATTTCTGTAGGTGAAACTGCTTGTCACATGTAAGAAAGAAGACTTAGATTTATTAAATCTGTTGTGGCTCATTTAGGGGCTGGAGACTGAGCATAACTTTTGTAATCAGCAGATACAGCAGGAACTTCAGCATCCAGTGGACCTATGCTCAAATTGAAGTGGTAGGGCAAATCATCGGCAAGTCACTTAACTTCCTCATCTATAAAATGGAGATTTTGCTATATTCCTACCTAATTGTAAGACTTTGCATGAAACTATTTATATAAAATACCTAGCATACAGGTTCTGAAAAAGTCATTCTGAAATAAAACATAGCCTGTTTATCCTGCAGAGATGAAGCCTATGGTACATATTACTCTCTGCAGGTCCTCAGAAATCATTTGAAACAAGTAGATTCCAGAATAGGCACTTGCTCTGCCCAAAGCAAAATCTTCAGTATTGAAAAATCAGAAGGTCTGATGAAAGGTATTCTTAGGAATAAGAGGAGAACAAAAGTCCAAGGTAGCTTTTGGGTTACCTTGGAAAGGACGACAGGAGTTGCAGAGAGGACAGTGATGTTGAGAAATTTCTAAGAGTCCTTGAACCAGTGGCTGCAGCTAACATAAATGACTGAAAGTGGTTAAGAAAATCAACTGCCAGAAATTTTTTTTCCCTAAACTATGCTGTGGGTGTTAACAATATAAACATGCAAAATACTGGAGTTAACATTTTAAATTCAAAATTAAAAGCAAAAGTTCAAAATAGAAAAATTTAATCATTACATTTTTGCGTCTGATTTATTCTCCTTTGACTTGGAACAGGAGGTCTGATGTTTTTCTTATGTACCAAGAGGTCAATGTTAGGTCTTATATTTTTGCGTTACAATGTGCACTAAAGAATTTAGCCTTGAATCCTTTTACTGTGAATGATTAATTTTATCCTATTTCATAATGGAAAACAGCTGCTTAGAAATGTAGGAATTTCCAAACATATAGATGTCTTGCACAGTGTTTTTTATATTTAGGGTTACTACTCCTGAGATATTGCAGAATTCTGGTATTTCAGTGACATCATGCTTTACTTTCAGTACCATAGCACAGCAATTCAGTATCTCCACTGTAGCTATTCTTTCACACCATGAACATCAATTGAGAAAGGTTAACTGAACTATTACATTAATTCATTTTCATAGAATATAATGTCAGAAAACCTTTTCTGGAATTCAATAGACAACTCCACAATTGGGGGAATGTAATTCAGGCCATCACATTCATTTCTTGGAAACCAATTTCAGCAAAGTCAGCCAGTCTATCTCCTGCCAAATTAGTTTCCCAAAGGCATAATTTTGCTAGGAATGAGCAAATACAACCACACATTTGGAAGGTATTTCTGAACAACCTTGTTTTTATTCAAAGTGAATTGTAATGTCAACGAAACAGGTCAAATATATTATTTCAGTCATTGATGGTGTGCTGGATGCCTTTTGGATGCCAAATAAGTAATCTTTTCCAGTATCTTCAATACCATACCTCAACTAGGTCAATTAATCTCCATAATAGGGAAGATTTCCATGACGTGAATCTAATAATTCACCAAGCAAAGTATTCAACTATGGTGCAAACCACAATGTTAATTACCAGTTCTTGACATGATTCGTTTTGAACATTTTTGCACAAAAAGTGGAATCCTAAGGAGTGATACAATGAACAGCTTTAAGTCTTTGTAAAGTGTTTCTGAAAAAAACTGAAGTTTCCTTAAGTCCAACAGTAACACTATTGCAGAAGCACCATCTGTAGTCATATTCACTAATTTTGACCAATCTATACTAAAAATTTCAAGACTCTTCTCAACATACAAAATCCAGGTATTTCTAGATGTACCCGTCAGAGGCAAGTCCAAAAGAGTTAGACTGCATCAAAATTCTAGGTGCGGAGGTTCTTAAACTTTAGGGTGTATCAGAATCAGTTGGAGGGCTTATTGAAACAAATTAACAAGCCTCATCTCCAGTAGGTCTGGGGTAAGGCCTGAGAATCTGCATTTATAACAAGTTTCCAGGTGGTACAGTGCTGTTGATTAGAGACCATACTTTGAGAACTACTGGCTAGACACATAGCTAGGCTAAGTGTACCTTTAAATGCATAGTGTTTATATCTGCTGTAACCAGTTGTAATCTAAAACTTTACAATTTAACTTCTTGACACAATGTCACAAAAATGTTCAGCCACCAATCTTTAACATCCTGAGCAACAGTATCTACTACCTTTGCAAATGCTTGTCTATAATGTAAATTCTGCTGTACTCAACACTCTTTTCTTAAACGACTACCTACAAAAGGCTTTCAAGCCCTGGCAATTTTTTCATGTAATATATAATTGCATTTCATGGCAGTATTACTTAATTCTATCTGTATTCAAAAACAACCTATTGAAATTCCAAGCCCTTTTTAAAGTTCTTTTTGTTTCAGCACTCATAATTCTTGTATACTGGTCATATTTCTTACAACGGTTTATTTTTAAATGGTGTCTTAAATTGTAGTCTTTCAACAAACACATTTTATTTAGATATAGAGGAATACTCATCACTTCCACTAGGAAATAGGCTCCCTTTGATTTTCCTTTAAATATATGACCTTCCTGTATAGATAATTTTTCTTTTTTTCACAGATATGGGCACAAGAAATATTTCATATTCTTCAAAACTACTATAAAAAAGTACAAGCACAACAATCAGTGGTGTCTTAGTTATCTATTTCTGTATAACAAATTACCCCCAAAACTTAGTGGCTTAAAAAGCATTTATTTTCTCATAGTATCTGTGAGCGTGGCTTAACGGGGTTCTTTGGCTCAGGGTCTCTCACAGGCTGCAATCAAGGTGTCAGCTGGGGCTGCAGTCATCTCAAGACTTGGCTGGGGAAGGATCCACTTCCAAGCTCACTCATGTGGCTGTTGGCAGGATTCAGTTCCTTGTGGGCTGTTGGACTGAGGGCCTCAGTTCCTCACTGGTTGTTGGTCAGAGGCTTCCCTCAGTTACTTGTCACATGGGCTTCTCCCAAGGGCAGCCCACAACACGGCAGCTTGCTTCATCAGAGTGATCAAGCAAGAAATGCCAGAGAGAGAGAAAGAGAGAGAACAAACAAGATGGAAGTCGCAGTTTCTTATAACCTAATCTTGGAAGTGACATCTCATCACTTTTGCTGTAGTCTGTTCATTAAAAGCAAGTCACTAAGTCCAGCCCACACACAGTGGGTGGAGGTAGATTAAACAAGAGTGTGAATACCAGGAGGCGGGAATCACTTGGAGCCATGTAGAAGATGGTTATCATGAAAGGCAAGTGGCACTTGGTCACTGTGTCAGGGAGACACCATGGATCGGTAGAGACTCCAATAAATGAAGACAATGTGGCTCGGCAAAAGGGGTCAACCAGTGTTGTGAGAGGATCTGATATTTCAAGAGTGGTTGGAAAGTCAGAATTCTTGGTAACGTTTCACAGTTTTTAAAATGTTGGCAACAAGTTCATATTTGTTAAAAAAGAAATGCGTTTGTAAAATGCAAGTTAAATGATAGAAGAAAATGAAAAATCATTCAACTAGATGATGCCTTAATATTCAACCCAAACCCACTATTTGACTTCAGATTCTGATGAACACTATTGATCAATGAAAATCAAAGAAGTTCTTTTAAAAAAATGTGTGGGGCTATGGGCTGTCAGTTTGCCATCCCTGCCATACCTTTGGGATTTTCTTTGTGGTGTAGATGAAAGGGCAAAGGTTTTGGTGTCTGAAATGCAAATTGTGGTTCTGCCACTTCCACTATGTCCTTGGGCCTATGACAAGAGCCAGAGAAAAGATATTCCGGGCTATTATTGTTAGTATGTTCTTACTTGTCTCCCCTACTAGACTATGAGCTGCTGGAGGGTTAGAAGACCCACCTGACCGCAACACTCCCTTATCTCACTTTCCTACTTCATTCTTCTGTACAGCACTTACTATACTACCTAAATACTATATATTTTGTCCTTTTATCTTGTTTATTGTCTGTCTTTCCCACTAGAATATAAACTTCATGAGGTCAGAAACCTGTCTGTTTTGGTCACTGCTTTATCTTCTCAATATTGAACTGTGCCTAGTGCACAGTAGGAGCCCATTAAACATTTGTTTAATGAATGAATTCCATTGTTTATAGTACTTAGCACAGGGTCTGGCAAGAGTAGGTGTTCAAAAAATGCTGAAAAGCATTCATTGTCCTGATAAGAGAATGGTAGGCAGATCAAGAAGTACCCTACATGCCATGCCAAGCTTAAGGCATGAGAGTGAAATGTCCATGTCCAATCTACCTGGCACACAAGTTATTTTGGTCAAAGTAACTGTAGCTGGCATATATGGCATTTACTATGTGGTATATAATGTTCTAAGCACTGTACTTATATTAAATCATTTAATACTCACAATAAAGTCTATGATGTAGCTTTTATTACTATCCTCCTCTTCCACATGAGAAAACTGAGGCAGAGAGAGGTTAACTTGCCCACATTTATATAACTAGTAAGTAAAAGAACAAGGATTTAAACCCAGGCAGTCTGGCTCCAAGGTCTGTTCTTAGCCATTATGCTACACAAACTAAATATAAGAAAAGTGTTCTGGAAAATGTTATTAAAATGCAACTATACTGTTTTGAGAGATGTTAAAGATGAAGGATTTTGATCTCAAATATATTTAGGTTCATATCTTGGCTCAACCACATTCCAGCAGTGCAACCTTGGGCCAGTGACTATGCTGAGCCTGTTTTTATTTTAGCTATAAAAAACGTAGATTAATACATATCCTGAAGGGTGGCTGTGATGATTAAATGACATAATGAATCTGACATAATGTGAGGTACCTAGCCCATGTGGTAGCTATTATTACTAACACCAAGGGGGAATTTATTCTATAAATGCATTGCTAAGCAGCTACAAAACTTACTTTTACTTAACAGAGTTTGGCAATTCCATTTGGAATCAAGTTAATTTACATGGAAAGAAACTATAACATTATAAAACACTGGTTCTAAATTCTTCCTTATCTGCCTTTCTCTTTCAACAACCATTATTGTATATAATGTGTCAAGCCCTAGAGCAAAATCTCTGCCCTCTTGGAACTCAATTAAAAGATAATCACAAACAAACTTCCAGTCATAAGATAAGTAAGTTCTAGGGATGTAATACATAGCATAGGGGAAAAAAAGAGAATTATAATGCGATATGAAAATACTATGAGAGAAAAAAATATGAGAGGTAAAAAGAACACTCTGGTAGCACAAGGGAAGGCATCATTTACCTTGGCTGGGAAAGATTTCATAGTGATAACTTTTGAGCAGAATAAGTATGAATTGGCTACACAATGGTGAGAGTAAAATAAGAAAAGCACTATGTGAGAGGACATGGTATGTCTAGGAAGCCAGAAAAGTTCAGAATGGTTGGGACATTCCAACGGTTGGAACAGGTGTGGGCAAAGGTAAGCACCAAGTAAGGCTGGAGAGAGTTTGGGATCAGACTGTGAATGGCATTGTCTGCCATGCTGACAAGTCTGGGCTTAGTAGGGTAGGCAAAAAGTAGCCAGTGGGTATCTTCAGGCACAGACAAAAGTCAACTTTGGTTTTCAAAGTATCTCTGACAGCAATGTAGAAGATGGACTATGGTCCAGAGAGTGGTAAAGGAACAAGTTGAGGCAATTTTCATGGCTCAGATAAGAAATGATGGCAGCCTAAACTAGAGCAATGGGGGTGGAAGTAGCTGGACTCAGTAGACATTTCTGAGGTAGAGGTGACATGATCTAGTGACCGAGTGGATATGGGAAGTGACAGGAGAGTGAAAAATTGAGAAGAACTCCATGGTTTCTGGCTTGAAATGGATGAAAGACGACATCCATAGAAAAAGAGAACTCCAAAAATAGAACAAGTTTTTGGGGAAAATAATGAATTCCATCCTGGATATTTTTTAGTATGAGTGACCTATAAGACATCGAGTAGTAGAAAGCTGAAAAGATGTGTCAAAAGCTCATGAGAGAGCTTAGGGGTAGAGAAAGAGCTATAGGAATAATCAGAATACAGTTAACATCTAAAGCCATAATAATGGATAAGATTGCTCAGGAAATGAATGTAGAAGAATATAACTAGGACAGAAGTCTTGAGAGCACCAATGCTTAAGGAAGCAGTAAGAGGAGGAGAAAGAACTAGAGACTTATAAGGAGAATCAGAAGTGAGCTGCATCATGGAATCCAAGAAAGGAAATTCAAGGAAAGGATGGCTCATGTCAATTATCTCATAGAGGACCAATAAAGGGTAAGAATGGAAATGGTTTTGGTGCCTTCAGAATGGTGACATCACATATCAAGTGGCAATAGGCTAGGAAATAGGAACTAATACGGTCTTCTTTTTTCAAGAATAATGGTTAAAAGGGAAAAACAGGGATAAGGATAATGGCTTAAGGAAATTACAAAGTAAAGGGGAAGTTTTTGTTTTTTAAAGGTTATTTGTATACACTTACATACCTATAAGTGAAAGAAACCAGAGAGAGAGACTTAAAATGCAGAGAAGAAAGAGATTGCTACTTTTGAATTCCTATAATATCACTATATGACTCACTCACTTGGCACTGAGCTTACACATTTGCCTTGTACTGGCAGTATTGTACATTTAGCAATGCTGGCACAAACTAAGTGCTCAATAAATCTACTTATTATTATTTTTCTTCATGCATCTATGCATATTATCTGGCCAGTAAAAGTATACAATCTTACACAAGAATGTACAGAAAGGAAACTGTGTGGTGAAACTGTGGAAAGAGACTGAGCAATACAGATCCAGAACAGATTTTTACCCACCATTTACTAGTGTCCAGACCAAAGAAAAATCATTTCACTTCTTTGCACCTGTTATTCAACCGTTAAATGGGAAGAATATCACGCATTCTTGCAAGCTTATGAGGATTAAACAAGCTATTTAAAAAGCACTTTATATACAACTTGGTGCTCAAGAAGAAGACCTAATTACTATTATGATAATTTTTCCTACCACTAGAGCATCTAGAAGAGTCACTAACGTTTCAGGATGTGTCAATGACTGAGGATAAATAAATAATCAGGAGGCACAGCAGCCACTGCTATACTGTATTCTAGAGAACGAAAGCACAAAATGGCATCAGCTGTTGGTCAGCCTTCTCAAACTTTGCTTATTCATTTACCATCAACATGATTTCTGCCACATCCAAGTACTGAACCTTAATACTTTTCTTTAAATCAACTTACTTCTTTTTTTTTTTTTTTTTTTTTTGCGGTACGTGGGCCTCTCACTGTTGTGGCCTCTCCCGTTGCGGAGCACAGGCTCCGGACGCGCAGGCTCAGCGGCCATGGCTCACGGGCCTAGCCGCTCCGCGGCATGTGGGATCTTCCTGGACCGGGGCATGAACCCGTGTCCCCTGCATCGGCAGGTGGACTCTCAACCACTGCGCCACCAGGGAAGCCCCAACTTACTTCTTTAATTGGCCTCGTTCTAAAGAGTTATAGCTGTGAAACTACGGGTTTCATGCGTTATCTTTTTTCTAATATATATATTTAACCATTAAAACAAAGTATTCATCCCATTAACCACCCCACATCATCTTTCAAACCACATTCTAAAACTGCTTTAGGGTTGCTGTGAGACCCTTAGGAAGAGATCAGGTAGCAATTTGTGGTTTTACTTAATTTTTCTGCTACTGGCAATGATAACTTACAAAGGTTTGCAGAATGTACAAATGAAACAAACCAAATGACAAAATTCATCCCAGTTATATACCCTAAATATTTTCATGGAAAGTCCTAAATTGTCTAAAGCTAAAGAGACAGCCCAGCAATTTATCTTTTTATGTAATCCCTCCATCTCTATTTCTCTAACACAAATGAAAATGAGATTGTGAATAAAGGCCCATCCTGTGACCTAGTCTCAAGAACAGAACCAAGGAGAGGAGAAAAACACTAGTGGGTTTTGCTCTGAAGCACTAGCATTTCAATCAAAAGATATGGTAGGCATGCAGATCATTCAAGTGAAAACCTGCTATCTCCAAGATAGTGGAACACTCCTCTGAAAAGGCAAACCACAATGTGTTATTAACCAATACCTTTCAAGTCTGTGTTACAAACCAGGAAGTTCTCCATCACTCCAACAGCAACAACAACAACAATCACTGACCAGAACCGGGAGAGAAAACTTCACTCACTGATAACAGCTACAGATACTTTACATACGCACTTTTGGAGCCAGTCTTAAATCCACTATGTTAAGAGCCACACTACACACTTTTAAAAAGTCACTCCTACAATGCATTCTTAGATCACTAACCTTTTCATTCAGGGAAAAAAATGTAACCTGCACCTAAAATATACAAGTTATTATGGAGACTATGAAAAGATAAGAGTTTGTTTATAATCTAGCATGGGGAACAAGACATGTATTTCACAAACGGTGGCACTCATGACTGAAGAGAGCTGCTGGGAAATTTCCCCCCAACATTTTATTAAGAAAAACTTTAAACATATAGCAAAGTTGAAATAATTTTACAGTGAACATTAGAAAAGTCACGACTGATATTCTACCATTTTTACTACATTTGCTTTATCACCTATCAATCCATCTTATTTTTTTACAAACTGCTGGGATTTTAAAAATAAGACTATGTTTAATGAAGAATCTTAGTAGGCCATATTAGGGTTGCTTCTCAAAAATTTTCACTGATGAGGTGTATGAACAAAAAAGCTGGAAAAACTCAAACCCATACTCAGTGTTCAATTCCTGCCAACCTCCAATCAAAATCTATTCAGAGCTCACAGTAGGCCATTTTATATCTCCACATCCTTGTCCACTCTGAACCATCCTTCCCAGCCCTCCTCAAGGCTCAGTACCAATCTGTGAAACCTCCCCCAACTTTCACGCCCTCGCCCAGAATTAACCAATGCCCCCTACAGGGACCACATTTTTCATCATTAGCAATTAGCTCACGGTATCTGCAACTCTTGTTTTCAGTCTGACTCTTTTACTAAACTCTGACCTCCGTGAGGGCAGGGATCCCCTTACTTCACTCTGAATCCTCAGCAACCAGTACAGTACTTAGCCTATAGCAGGCACTCAATAAATAATATAAATGAATAGCCCAGACCTGTCTTTACCCAGGAGCCAAGGAAGATTTTAGTCCAGTGTGGGAATGATTTAATCACACCGGCACTTTAGAAAGATTCATCTTAGAGCACCGTTGTTAAGAGCATGAGCTTTGGAGTCAGATTGCCTGGGCATGACTCCCAGAATCCCAGCTCTGCCATTTATTGCCGGGTGACTCTGGGCAAGTTTCTAAACCTCCTGTGCCTCAGTTTCCTCATTTGAAAAACGGCTAATACTGCTTATCGTGAGGATCAAATGAGATCATTTTTGTTGTTGTTGTTAAAGCACACAGATTAGCAGCTGGCACATAGTAAGCATTCCATCAATGTTAGTCACTGTTGCCGGCAACCAAGTTAATGACAATGAGGTAAAAAGTCCTTAAAGCTCGAGTGGTAGCAGTGAAAACAAAGTGGAAAGAATGGCCATAAAAGAAGAATCTACTGAAAAATGCTCAGTCAGGAAGGCAAGCAAATGAGTGTCTGACATATTTTTTCTCCTACTTTGTATGTTTGAGATAGCTCGTGATTGAATTTTTTTAAAAAAACATTAAAAACAGCTATAATTACCCAGTCTAGGCACAGATTAGATGCTGGGCACAAGGAGTCTAGCATGACTGGACTCTAGCCACAAGCTCTATGACCACTGTGAGTTTCTTTATGCAGGTCTTTCAGTCTCTCAGCTGAGATTTTTTTCATTACTCCACCCAGCACCATTTCTTTAGTTTATGATTCCCACAATTCCATATCCTATCTTCTGACTGTGCACACATCCCCAAGAGCCTTGGTTGGGGAATGGGTTTGTGGTTTTGTCCTACCCAACCCTGTACTGCTTTTCTTTTTCTTCTTCCTGCCCACCTCCTTTACTTCTCAAGCCTTGCTATTCCCTACACGTAGGAACTTGAAACCCAAGAGTATGGAAAAGCAATAGAGCAATAGCAGTTGTGCCAAGAACTGGGGTTGCTGCCAAGCTGTTCTCCAGGCCCCATATGCAGTGACCAACTACATGTAGAGATTAGACTGAACTGCCCGTGGGGCCTCACATGCTTGATATTCCCGTTTGCTTCTGTTCATTTTCTTTCTCCTGCTTAAATAAGCCTCTTCCCAAACCTGTAACCAATTCAAATCCAATTCATCCTTGAAGACCCAGGTGAGGTCCAACTTCTTCAAGGAAGCCTCCTCTGACCATTTTAGCCCACAGACATTCCCCCCCCCACACAAAACAGGTACCAATCTGTACCATAAAGCATAATCACATACACATTTATACCATTAAATAAATGTTTCCTGTGCATATATTTGATTTTCCAAGGGCAGGAACCATGTCTCACATGTCTTTTAAACCCCTTACTCTTAGTGGGTTAATACTTGTTTAAAAGCGACTGAACCAGTGGGTTTGTTTGTTCGTTTGTTTAGGCTAAGGAAGGATGAGGTAGAAACATGTTGAAATGAAAGAGGTTGAATGAACAGATGGGTGCAAAAGAAGCACTGGTTCAAAATTCGGGGAAAAGCTGTAGAAGAAAGGTGCTCAATTAACACGTTTAACTGATTTGCTGCAAGGTTGGAAAAAGACACAGAAGAGAGATGTCAACTGGAAAAATCTGGAAAATGGCATTTCAGCTTGAGGCAGAAGACAGCAGGAGAAAGATGGGGCTACAAAACAAATTCTGCTAAAGCCTAGGGATAGGCCAATTGGATAAAGGGGGTTATTGGGATGACATGGGTAGAGATGTGGTTATGCAGGTGAGCGAATCGGTAGGGCGTGGTATGAAGGGTTGGGTAGATGGATAAAATGATCGAGGGTAGTTAGGCAAGTGGGTTAGCTGACTGGGCGCTGAGTGGGTGGATGGGAGACAGGTAAGTGGGTGGGTGGTTAGGTGTTTAGTTGGGAGGGAATAGGTGTGGGGCGTATTATTTAAGATCCGGCCCCTCCCTCACCTTGACCCGGAAGCGGATGAGCGCTAGCCTCACGCAGTGGCTCAGGCAGGCCGGTGGCAGGAACCAGGCCCGTGGAGGAGGGGTGCCCTTGTTGCCCACGTGTCCCACGATCAGTTGCGCTGTCTGCCGCTCGGCCTGGCACCGACGGCCCCACTCGGCCAGCCGGTCCTTGCCCAGGCCCCCGGGGAACATGACCACCAGCTCCAAGCCGTCGCCGCCGGGATAGGCACAAGCCTGACATAGCGCTGACAAGTAGCCCAGCATGGCGTTCCATTGGCCGCCACACACCCAATCCGTCTGGTAGCCGCCATAAAGCCGAGGCAGCGCTGAGCCCGCGTCCACCAGCACCCGGGCCCCGGGCAGCGGAGGGGGCGGCGGCGGCGGGTGCAGCCCGGGGTGCGCCTGGCCGTGATGGTGGAAGTGGTGAGCGGGGTGATGGTGCCGAGTCGGCCCCGCGCCCCCGGAGTAGGCACCCAAGGCAGCGGGCGCGAGCGGCGGTTGCAGAGGCGCGGAGCCCCTGGCGGCGCGTGGAGCCCCGGGCGCTAGGGCTGCTGTAGGCGGCAGCGGGCGATGCTGCTGCTGCTGCTGCTGGCGCGAGACCGTACGCGCGAGTTTGAGGAGGTCCACGGGCACAACAGCCCCGGGACAGCGCTTCTCCAGGAACTCTTGGAAGCCCTGGACGCCCATGCTTCGTCGGTGGGCAGACGAGACGGCGGCTGCGCGAGCAGGCTAGGCGGCGATCTGGGCGCGAAGCTGGGGGCGGGCGCGTGCGCACTCCGCGGGGGGCGAGGGGGCGGGCAAAGGATTCCCGAGGGGCGGGGTGAGCTAGCGAGGGAATAAGGGAGGCGTGGGGAGGAGACCACAGAGTGGATTTGGGTGGAGAGGAGTGGTGAGGCCGACCGGACTCACGAGAGGCTGGGAGGATAAAAGCGATGACGGCCTCTAGTCACTTCTCTCTTATCCCTCTATGGCCGCTCTTCACCGCTTCAAAAGGGGTGAAGCCTCTTACTTCTACCTCCAGGAGCCACGTTACCGCGTCTTCTCTATGGTACACGCTTTCTAGCTGGAGGAGGGGGAGCGGGGCGGGGCATTCTGGGAGTTGTAGTCTCCTCTACGGCCTCGGGATACAGTGTTGGAACAAGATTACCACCCCTGTCAGCCCTTGCATTCACTGGGTCTCAAGGGGAGGGGCGTGATATGCGTTTAGGATTTGCACTCCAGCTCTTCGCATCCACCGAGTTGCTTCAGGCTATTTACCGCCTTTCCCAAGAAAAGGAGTTGGGGGGGAGTGATGCATCATGGGAAAGGAAGTAGAGTGGTTTAATTGAATTCAGCTAAAGTATGCTAAAATTTCCCAGGAGGAAGAATTTTCCTTTGGGGGGAGGGAATAATGTGCGTAGCTTTTAATGAATGAGAAAGGACACATATGAAACGTAAAAATAATAACCACCATTTCTGTAACAATCCACTTAACTTTTAGCTACTGTAATTCTTTGAGGAAGAGTTCTTGGCCCCAGTTTATGAATGGTGAAAATTGTATAATTTATTTGCCCAAGGCAATGCAGAGACAAAGTGAAATCGAATATCCATTGTACTCAGGAGCTCTTTGGTCAGGGAGATAAGCACCAACACAAGTTAAGCTACAAGTTGTACCTTTCTGGTACTCACTGAGCTACAATGTCCTATGGTTAGGACCTTTGTTTGCAAACATTGTGAATCGATCTGTCGGGGAGCTCTAGAAAAATAGCGGTAAGGGCTCCAATTCCAGACGTACAGAATCATCTTTTGAAAATCTATTCAATATTTTCAGCATTCTCCTTGTTTGATTCAGATATAGACCAGTCTTCTGGCTGACTGGTGTTTAGGGCACACTGTTTATACCAGAGGAGGGTAGAAAACAACATCTATTCTGTTCTGTAACAGTGCGTAGCAGTCAGATCTGGCTTGGAACTTAATAGAAGGTGGGAGATAATGGCAGGCCGAGTAAGAATGCAAAAGTTTAGAACTCAAGAGTAGTCAGGGTGAATGAAATCTGAGAACAGTGTATTAGGATACAAAAGCTGAAAAATCTTCAAGCTCCATAAAGAAATTTATCATAAAAGACTAGTGGAGATAGAACAAACCAGATTGGCAAAGAATAAGTAGATGTTGAAGCAATGCACATAAATAACTCCCGTGAAAACAAGCAGTGAAAGGAGGGAATAGTGGCTTGAAGGGATGGTGGATGAAAGGAATAGAAGTTTTCTAGTATAATGGACACCTGTTGGATTGTCTACTCAGCCCTCCTTTTCTAGGAATTAACCCTCTCCCCATTTACAAAAACTGTCATGTTAACCATAACCATCGCTGACTGGGTCAAAGGTAGATAACGAATCCAAGCTGGGTCGATCAGAATCTCATTCCCTAGAAATTTGGAATTGGACCAGAGAGATCAGTTTTTCTCTAAGTGTAAAACTTCGAAGCTGTCAGTAGTCAATTTTCCCATCAGAGGGACAAAAGTAAAAGATGCTGGTCTGCAGGAAGAGAAAAAACCGCAGACTCTAGAGCAGAGATGGGAGATAGGGAGTCTTCATCGTGTTTAAGACCCAGGTTCTAGATCATTCCTCAGGCATTCTTGCCCTTGGTTTCTCTGAGGCAACCTCATATCCTTACTATTTTTAAGATAGAGTTGGGTTAGAAACTACTCATGACCAAAAAATTATTAATTCAAGAACTGGTACCAGAAATGGGGTGTGGCAAATTATAGACCCTAAACTATGGAACTGGCAAAGATTGGAGATCTCCCATATCGTTAATTGGAAGTTGGCATTCTGTGTTATTTGGCAGCGAAGCAGTTGCTTATTGCTCTTGAGACTCAAAAGCAGAGCAGCCCTGCCTATATCAAGAGTTTAGCAGTTGCTAATGATTAGATATTCATGGGCTTTGCTGATTTATTGTCTCATTTTAAATGTTCCACTAATTAGGAAACTGGCATCCAGTTTCCAACGAACTGGAAAGAGGTTATCTTTACAAGCCACCACAGTATTCCTTGTTCTCCCGCTCCCCCAAATGTGATGATCTCTTCCTCTGTACATGCATTCAGCTGGAATGCAAGGAAGAGAGGGTAAGTGTAACATTCCCAGAGCAGATCGGAAAAGAGAGGCTTCACATCGTTGAACTCAACCTGTTTCCTATCCACGCTCTGAACTGGAGACCTTGAGCATAATGCCAGGGAGAAGGAGCCAAGTCTTTAGGTAGAGAGCTAAGAAATAGAAACCCGGGCTTCTCTGGTGGCGCAGTGGTTGAGAGTCCGCCTGCCGATGCAAGGGACACGGGTTCGTGCCCCAGTCCGGGAAGATCCCACATGCAGCGGAGCAGCTAGGCCCGTGAGCCGTGGCCGCTGAGCCTGCGCGTCTGGAGCCTGTGCTCCGCAATGGGATAGGCCACAACAGTGAGAGACCCGCGTACCGCAAAAAAAAAAAAAAAGGAAGAAAAAAAATAAATAGAAACCTGCAACAGGGTGATTATTCCCTTTAGCAAATCTGAAGATTCAAAGAGCATAAGTTGACAAGGTTCTTGGCACTTGTTATTAGCATTGTGAGGCCCCTCAAATGAAATTAACAGGCAGTCATATGTGTAAGGTCGGATCTTAACAAACGGCACCGCGAAACAGAGGAAAGCTTCAAGTGAGCTTTATTAAGGAGCGCTCCTGGGCGAGGTTCACTGGTCCAAGAGAATGGGGCCAGAGAAGTCGCACCCGGGCGAGGGTTGGGCAAGATTTTATAGGGGAAGAAGGGAAAGGGGTGTGGTGAATCTGGGAGGGCGCAGGGTATTCCTTATTTGGTGGTCTTTTCGGGTATCCTGGGGGACCGTTAGTCCCGCCCCTCGAAAGGCGGGAAGGCTGGGCCGGGTTCAAAGTCCCCAGGTCAGTTCCTGGAACTGGGTGGTCCGGAATGTCTCCAGGGCAGTTTCTGGAACTGGGTGGTCCGGAGAATTTCGGTCTGATGCAACCTGTGAATCTGATTGTGTTCCCCTGCCTCGGGCCAGTTGGCCTTACAATAAGAGGTTTTGAGGAAGTTGTATCACTAGAAAATCCTATCTAGTGAACAGGGACCATGAGCCAGCAGTGATTCTCAAAGTTTGGTCCCTGGATCGGCATATCAGCACCTAGGAACTGTTAGAAATGTAAATTCTCGGGACTCACCCCAGATCTCCTGAATCAGAAACTCTGGGGGTGGGGCTAGCAATGTGTGGTTTAAATGGTGTCAAAGATAAACAAAGCCTGACATTAGTTAAAGCAATGAGGACAGATTTTATTCAATTACTGATAGTAGGGGAAAAAGCAGAGCTCCATTCCCATTTGTGCAGAGGTGACTGAGCATTTTAAAGGGAAAAGGAGGGAGGAGGAGCGAGGAGAGGCTCAAGTAGAGTCAGGGAAGTGAAAAATTACAGAGTTGGCCAGCGTAAATGCAGTTAGGCTAGCTGTGTCTGCTAGCTGGCAATTATTTAAGTTAGGATTATATCCTCCCACAGTTACTGGGAGACAGAGGCCCTAGCCTTCCCGATGACTACATTTCAAAGGAATGGTCCTTGAGACACACACTCTGGAGTTGTAGGAGATACATATACATCTCAAAGGGACAGGGGAAGAAGTCATAATTTTAAGCCCTTTTTGGTAAATGCTCTAAGAAAGGGAGGTCAGGGGTCTATTGTCAGGTGTCAGCTAGAGTAAGCTATAAATTCTTTTTACAGCCTGAGCTTTTCCAGATGGAAATTGGGTCATCCCAGAGACTCCGACTTAGGAGGCTAGAAGCCAAATTTGGTCTAGTCTCTTAGTGTAGGTGTTTGAATGGAGTGTTTGTGTCGAGAGTTTTTGCAGGTCACACTAGTTCTCCAGGTGATTCTAATGCACCCTTACGTTTGAGAATCACTGCTCTTCTAGAGCAGGCCCAAGTACAGACTGGTAAAGCAAAAAGAAGCATCAATAAAATGACTCCCGTAAGTTTTTCTATACCCGTACTTTATTTCCTTCCTTCCTATCCAGGTGGAAATGGTGCACACTTGGACTGGTGGCTGATAAAGTTGTGCCCCTCTCCTTTCATAAAAGGGAACTTAGTGGTTAATCTAAATATTTCTCTACTATTGCATGTTAGATCTGTTGGTGGCAGTTAAGTTTATCAGGGAGTGGCAGGATCAAGACATCCACATTTAGATTGCCACTGAACTAGATGAGGAAGGGGCATGTCCATGCTGTGCCGTTGCTCTGGATACAGTAGTTGCATGTGACTTGCAGTTGTCCATAGATTGTTAGGTGTGGACATTTGTGGAATTGTAGGTATGGGGAAAATGGCATATGTGTTTACGGGGCAGTCAAACGACGGACTATAGGTAAACGTCTGTTTTGTCTCCCCAGTACCCCTTTTCTACCACTTTCTCTACCTTACCCTCATGGTTGCACCAGGAGCTTATTCTTTATGTACCTTCCCAGAGAATTTGGGATTGAGCTGGTGGAGGGGAGATGAAAAATCCTGGCTGCATTCAAGCACCTGATTTATGTTCCTAAGACCCATCTGCACTATCGTTGGGTGTTTTGAGACACCACCACCATCTTTATAATAAATCCCTCTTTTTTGTTTAAGCTTGTTCAAATTGGGTTTCTATTACTTACAAACAAGAATCTTAACATATATAGTACAAGAGAAACTTTATGCTAGGCATAGGCCATAGAGAGGGAAGAGATAACAGAGGCCAAAGCCCTGAAAGTAGAAAGGGACAGTAGATGTCACAGAATAGTGGTTAAAGTGTGTGCTTTGGAGCTGAGATCTTGGCTCCAATACCAGTTCAACTCCTTATTTGCTATATAACTAACAAGTTATTTAACCTCTTGAGCCCTTATTGTATCTATGAAATAGGGACTCATTAATTTATTCAACAGATTTATTTGGTACCTACTACATGCCAGGAATAACGCTGGGCTAGGAGAAAACAGTTTTCAAGGCAGTCAAGGAGCTTAGAAGGGAGATGGTAATGTACTTACCTCAGAAACTTTTGAAGATTAAATGGTATATTAAAGTGCTTAGCATAGTAACTGGCACAGTAAGCACCTAATAAACCTTAATTATTAAAATGAAGGCTGGAGAGAAGCATAAAGAAGTTGCATCGAAAATTCATATTGGATTCAATCTTCTGATATCTTCCACCTAAGTAGTAACTAGCTGTTCAGTTTCTGCAAGGGGCCCACTTAGCTTTATCTATTGCCCAAATCCTTGGGGGCTGTTTGAGAGGCTGTAAGCTTATATGGTAATAGTAAATAATTCATTAGAAGGTCTAATAAGGCTGCTATGTTGCTTGTGTTTCTTGAACCAGCAATAATAGCAGGGAGGTCATTTGATTAGTAAAGGAAGCAAGGACTGTGGTTCTCAACCCTAGCTAGTTTAATATGATATTAATATATCACCTGGGGAGCTTTTTAAAACAATACTAATTATAGGAATGGGGCCCAGACACTAATTATTTGTAAATTGTGGTAAAATATATATAACAGAAAAACTACCATCTTAACCATTTTTAAGTATACAGTTCAGTAGTGTTAAGTATATTCACATTGCTGTGTGCTAATTTTTTTTTTTTTTCTCACTGTTGTGGCCTCTCCCGTTGTGGAGCACAGGCTCCGGACGCACAGGCTCAGCGGCCATGGCTCACGGGCCTAGCCGCTCCGCGGCATGTGGGATCTTCCCGGACCGGGGCACGAACCCATGTCCCCTGCATCGGCAGGCGGACTCTCAACCACTGCGCCACCAGGGAAGCCCAGGGACACTAATTTTTAAAAATACCTCCCCAGGTGATTTTAATATGCAGTCAGCGATGAGAACTTCTGAACTGGAATGGAGAAATCTTACAAATTTGTAACAGGCATGTAAACTAGTCTTTTCCAGTTCTTCATCTGTTTATCCCAAGGTCCTGCTCCTATTCAGACCATCATCTATGCTTTATTTCATTTCTGTCTTGAGCTCCTGTCTTAAGACCCACCGTCTTTTCCCCAACTCCTACTACTTCAGCTCCTTCTAAATTCTTTAGTCACAGACTTAATTCTTTCATCTGATTCTTTTAATCTAGTGCTCATTAATGATGGCACATTTTAAATGGGTTTTATGGTGTTTTATCCCCCAACTTAAACACTTTCATCTCTGAACCTCACTTTACATCATCTGGCACCACTGGGGCAAATACCCAATCTTTCACCAACAGACCTCACGTTGACTCACAGGTTGAGTTCAGTTTTGTCACATCTCTATGACTGTTTCCTCCTTAGTGATATGTAAGGTCCCTTCAGTAGCTGTTACTATTATTTGAGCAGACCTACTACGTGCCAGGTGCAGTGCTAAGCCCTTTATGTTTTTTCATTTAGTCTCAAAATACCACCAGTGAAGCAGTTATCCTTTTTACAGATAAGGAAATTGAAGCTAAAAAGTTAAGTAATTTTCCAAGTTCACAAAGCTAGAATACAAATCCAGGCCTGCTGAACTCCAAGTGGTATCTGTAGCAACTATAATAAGAACCAGGGCCCATTTCCAAACCAGTCTGGTTTCCCAAGTGCAAGTTTATTGTGAAAGTCACTAGAGATGTCTAACAATAAGCACAATTAGCAAATTTGGGACATATCTCATTTAATACTCACAACCACCTCATTGTACAAATGAGAAAATAGAGGTTTGAGGGGTCTGTGAGTCAAAAAACCTGTGTTTGTTCAACTGTGTACCTTGTATCCTCCCTTTAGGGATCACCTAGGAGAGAATACCTTGGAGTCATTGTCATAAAATCAAGGTAATAGATTTTTAAAAACACTTTACAAATCCTCATCTAATCTTGAATATTTCTGATAGGCCTCTTATTCTTCCTCCAGGGCTGTTTGCATAAACATATGCATGATTCTTCTACCTAAATTATCAAATGAACAAGGGATCTGACCTCATTTGACAGTTTCCCAAGTCACTGTAGTGTGGTAAATGAAAGATGTGCAACGGAGATTTCCAAATGCACTTTTTTCTGAAGGTGGACCATAAACACTGTCAATATGAAAGGAAATACTCCTTAATAAATTTACACAAAGGGCACATTTTGAATTCTTGCTTGTACCATAAACATATACTTCTCCCAAAATTATAAAACAAGCACTGGACATAACCTCATGAAAGATATATGAAAAGCGTATGTACTAATCATAATAATTAGTTGAAAACGTAGTCTAAATGTATTTTGAGTATTATTATTACAGTACATCTGAGAGTCAGTATGGCCTGAGGTTTTTCCCATGAATTTTGGAGTCAGACCTGGGTTTGGATCCAGGCTTCATCATTTACTAGCTATGGTACCTTGGTAAATTCTTTAATCTCTCTGATTCTCAAATTTTCTCTGTAGAGACAGTAACAGATCTAGCTTATAGGATTGTTTTATGAATTTTATCACAAGCCTAACTAACACAGTAGGTACTCAGTAAATCGTAGTGACTGTTCCAATTATGGCTCATTGACAAGTGAGGACAAGGGGTCCAACTCAAAATCTGTTGGAGCTATAAATCAAGAGGTAACACACAGCTTAGTTTATTCAGCCAACATATCTATAGGACTAAAGTTTTTAAATCTGCTAAATTAGATTTGGTAAATGAAGAACCAGTTTAAGCCAGATGATTGCAGTGACTATGACAGCGTTTTAATAAGATAACATACTCATTTTAACACAGCCTTTATTTTCTGTTTCAAAACAAAATTTCCAGGAAACAAAACAAATGGTTGGATACAAATGAAATAAAAATCACAGTTTCAAAGAACCAAAATCAGACAACTGCTTAAAGGCAGATCACTTGGTTTACCAAAAAAATAATAAAAGTTAATGTCAAGAAGGATTAAAATTAGGTTTAACAACATTCCATATAATGCTACATTCCCCAATTAAGAAAGGAGAGTTCACATATACAACTAACTGTTAAGTGTAGAGAAGTGGCTGAAATTCTGCATACTTCATAGTAAATTAATTATGCATGAAAGTTTATTAATTGCATAAACTTCCTGAGTGGCTCCCATGCTGCACTAGGTCTACATGCTTAATATTCATATCAAACAAATTACAGCTTTAAGTGATTGAGCATGACAGACCTTGAACAACTGCACTTTCCAATCAGTCACTATTTCTGCTGAGGGTATGTTCTGGACCACAAACCTCAATCTGAAATCTTAAATTATAACGGAGAAGAAATGCAACTTAAAAAAAAAAACTGGAAGGATGACAAGCACACATTTAGGAATTTTATTTTTCACTGGCACTTTTTTTTTTCTCAAGAGCCCAGTTTCTCCCCTTCTTGCTTGACTTTTGGCCTTTCTGTTAGAGGTTTTTTTAATTAAAAGAAGACCTTCCAGAATGGGAGCTGTTGGTTTATATAATCTTCCAGCTATCTCAGTTGAAAATAACTAAGTGTAACCTAGTTACTATCCCAGGCCCCTGCCAATGGTGGCTGTCAAGGTCCCTGACCAATGTTTGTGTTCATCCTTCACATACAAAGACTATTTCCAGGGTGACCTGAAAGCATCTGGCTCCATAAAAATTTCATACTAACTTCACTTCAAAGGATTTTACCAAGTTTGAGTGTCACCATTTTACAGTCTGGATTGTTTGTGGGTTTTTTATTTCAATCCCAGAAATTACATTTACCAAATCAATGACCTTTCCTATGCCCTGCTCCCTTACTGGTTCATCTTCTAAATAAAGGGGGAAAAACAAGTCCCCAGTAAACTACAGGATTAAAAATGAACAATCTATTCTAGAAAATGGCCTGCACACCACCTCAAATATCTCAAGATTCTTCTAAACCAAACAGAAGATTAAATAACTGAATCCCAAACTGATGGCAAGTATACCTCAGGAATGTACTTGTACATGAAGCCTGAAATACAGTATTTACTAACATTAAACATGCTGTAGTGTTACACACAGTAAACATGTGAAACAAATAACATGTGGTTTACAAACATTTGCTCAGTTTTCTGGAAAAAACAGAGAATGCATCATTTTCATCACTCAGAGAAGACAGCAAAGAAGAAAGTCAATGCCTCCAATAAACTTTAGAGATTGGATAAACAGTTATGACTAACTACAATTCAACTAAAAGCATATGGCCATTTTAAGGTAATAAAATATCATTGCAAATACCTAGCAGTATGCTAATATGCTGAATGATGGGCCACTGCTGTAATATTTGTCAAATATTTCATTGTGATAGTTAAAGCAGTTTCAACCCATAGCCCTTTAGGCACACAGACAAGAAACGCATCTCTAATAAAAGATACGAAGTTACAGGGCTTCCCTGGTGGCGCAGTGGTTGAAAGTCCGCCTACCGATGCAGGGGAGGCGGGTTTGTGCCCCGGTCAGGACCCCACGTGCTTCGGAGCGGCTGGGCCCGTGAGCCATGGCCGCTGAGCCTGCGCGTCCTGAGCCTGTGCTCCGCAACAGGAGAGGCCACAGCAGCAAGAGGCCTGCGTACCGCAAAAAAAAAAAAGATACGAAGTTACAGGCACCAGATTGTCTAATTTAGGTACTTTCTTATCATTTGTTTATTTTGCAACTAACTTCTACAACTAAGTCCTATATTGCCACCAGCTGGATTTATTTCTCTGTTCTCCATCCCTAAATCCCCAAAGCTTATTTCACAGAAGCATGTGGCTCTCGTCACTTAAACATAGATTGGTACCAGAGTGATGGTCCTTCTCATTTCAAACTCATAGTTAGCAGGCCAGATTTATAACCTGAAAGAATACTGAGAATCAAGGCAAAAAAGCAAGTTTCACAGGCAGTGTTTACATGTGTACCCCAAAACAGCACTGAAAAAGAGGTAGATAAACAAATGTAATTGGAGTAGAATTAAATCTGCGGTTCTAAAATGATACATCCCATCATACTGTACATAACACTCCACACTCAATCCAAAAATCACAGCAGAAAAGTGCCTTTTAAACTTTCACAGATAATTTTGCTGTCAAACCATTAGAATTCATGCTTGATATAAAACTGGCAAGAAAAATATGAAAAACGAAATGGATATTTGTTATACTACAGCAAATTGCCTTAGAGATTCAAGACTGCTACAAATATACATAGGGTTATTTTCATTAGATTTACACCAATACTGGTTTCATATTCTTATGATGTTACACCCAACTTCACAAACATAGCAGCAGGTAATTCATGATGAAATGCTCACATTGCCACATATGGAGATACAGTACTATTCATCAGACTTGCACTTTGAGAAGTAAACATGGTGGTTGGACACACAGACTACCCCCAAATAAACTTTACAAGTGGGATGGTTTAGTATAACCTTTTTTTTTCTACAAGAAGGAAAATGGAAAGGACAGGTTTGTGTGTGTGTGTTGGAAATGGGAAGAAGGCCCTTGTTACATAGTAGGCTCTTTGTTAAGTAAGAAGGGAATTTCTGAGCTTTACCTCAAGAGTTAATTATTTCTGGGGGGGGGAAGTACCTCAGCAAGGATGAAAACAGCACTATCATATGATTTAGCAAAATTATGAAATAATGCAAAACCCCTAGATAGAAAACTAGCTAATATTTACAGTCAAAGTGACTGTAATTGGAATCAAATATTTAAGTAATGGGAAAAAAATAACTTAAAAACCCACAGTGATGTGAATAACACTGTTTTCTTCATTTCTGCACAAACTCACTTTTTTCTGTATTTTTAAACTTATACATGTTACATATACATCATGTATACATATGTTAACCCAACTACTGCAGTCAGCATGGAGACAGCAGTACACTACTCACCATCTTCAAACTTTAGAAGACTACTTTTCTTTCCAGCAAAAAATCTGAAAAGATTCTAAATATTACAAGGCACTGCAAAATTCTGCAGGCAAAAGAATGATGAATTATACATAAAACAGAGGTGGTGGCAAAATGTGGGACATTTGATGTAGAGCAGCCATTAATAAATGTAATTGTGCATGTCATCCATGGAGCTTTTTTCATCCTGGGGTACACTGTTTAAAAGGATTGCAACTCGAGAAGAAGGGATCATAAAACCTGCAGTATTTTCACTTTATAGGTTGTAAGTCTCAATGTAATCACACAAAGCTGACTCTAATAATGAAACACAAGCAGTTTTAAAGAATTACGGATTTTAGGCACATTGTTTTTGTACACATGGAAAATTGCAATGCAAGAATTTGCATTACACTAATGTCCTAAAACCACTTCAACTTGCAAACCAATAGTGTAGAAGAAATTTGAAGAATCTGTACATAAGATTTAGAAAGACTCATCCAAACCAGAATATGTTTTATTAAAAGAAAACTGTGGCTCTTATCAACAGCAATTCTCAAAATGCTGCCCTGGATGCCCCCAAATGATAGCAACAGAATCTTCATGATGCTGAGTGTGATCCTCAGGTAAGTAACATAAGACACATTTGTTTTTTTTGAAAAAGTGTACTGCATGTCACAAAGTAGACTGTGCAAAAAAAGGTACACCCATTAAGTTTTCCTCATTACCTGGCAAGATCACAGGGTAAAATTTTTAGAGGAATATGGAGGAAAATCTGTTAACAGAAATGTTGGGTGATCATCTGGAATGTTGACCAGTAGACAACTTGTTATTACGTAAATGTGTACTAGAAATGACCTTGAAATCTTCAGAGCGAAAACTAAGTATTTTAAACATCTTTATATGTGGTAGTCGATAAATACCATTTTAGAATTCTATTTGGGTTTCACAGACTGAGCATTAGGTAACTCTGTGACCAGCCTTTTAAGATTATTACAGTTAACCTTCTTGAAAACTAAAAGTGTATATTTTGACATTGCCTCCCCTCCTCCTAAAACTGGATAAAACCCAGTAAAGTGCAACTTGACAGTGATCTCTCTCAGATTCTAAAGAGGCTGCCAAAATCATCTGAGATCTAAAATCATCTAAGATGCTAGATACTAACAAGGAAACTATAACAACTGAAAAAAAGGTAATCCAAAAAAAAAAAAGCTAAGGGCAACTTAAATAGTATCGTTTGAGGGTCTACTATCTACTGCAGGACAATGTATACCCCACATCTCTTAGAACCCTGTAAAGCCAGTGTTTCATGTGTAAGTCTCAAAACCTACAAAACCTACTGTGTCAAGTAAATTTCACTTCAGAAGAATGGACTAATAGAGGTGTAACTTGAATCCTCTTTGTTAGGAACACTAAGATTCCCCCCAAATGAGATTCACATCAGCTGCAATACATCCCTTGCAAAAGAATGCAAGCCAAACCAATGCCTCTCAGATGCTCAAAAACAATGTAGTGTGCACATGAGAAACAGAGATAGCTGCTTTGAATTACTATGGAAATCCTAAAGCAGCTACAGTATCTGCAGAATCAAGGAACTGTTACAGTTCTGTTTTTTCCTTTCTCTCCGCCTCACCTAAAACAAGGCTTCACTCCTACTGCTGTGACGACGGGAAGAAAATCACATTAAAAAGGGCTCATGTTCTATATTGGTTGACAAAGTTATTCTAATTTTATATACCAAAACATTTCCTGCAGCAAGTTACCCTGCCTTCTGCGAAAGGTAAACCTAAGATAAACGTGAAGAATCCCATAAGACTCCAGCTGTTGGAGGGTCTCACTTTGCCCATGTTAGGGGAATATAAATAGTTTTTATACCTTTTAAAGAAAAGTATCATCCAGCTGCAGAGAGCAGCAATAATGGAAAGTGTCCTGGAAATGGAAATGCTCAAGCTGAGCTTATTAAAGCATTCTGAACAGTATTTTTAAAAAATCAAGTATCAAAGAGGATAGGATTTGAAGTGAAAAAACATTTCTGTGTGCAGTGTTCTATGTACAAACTGCACAGTTCTACAGGATGATGAGCTATATCAAATACTACATTGGAAAAAAATATATAGTGGAAAGTAAACTCAAAACGAGGGAAAATATGGCAGAACCCAAGAAGAAGAAAGTTTATTATCTTAGGTGTCCTGGAAATATTTCTGAAAAACATTTCCTTTTTCTTCATCTTCTACTCTGATTCACTTGGGACCAGGAGGGATCGCGGATGGATTCTGAACTGATGAAGCTGGAAATGCCTGCAAATTCATCCCCGGCTGGAACAGTCCCCCAGATTGGGTAGGAATTACTACAGACTGTTGTGGTGTTCCTGAAATTCCTACCCACTGTACCGGATACCCTGGCCCCCCCACAGCATTATATTGACAAACATGGGGTATTCCATATGATGATAATGGCCCAGGAAATGAAGGGCGTGAGAGTCCTTGTGGCAAGGAGGCTGGGACAGCTCCACGGATTTGGGACAGAGAAGAAATCCATGTTGATGTGTAGCCCATAGTAGATGGAGTATTCTAACAAAAAATAAAAACAAAAGATCAGTTTATTTGGTAGATACTTTTACCCATCTGTATTCTTTTTGCCTTACTACTCTCCCATTATTATTCTGACTGTCTACCATTTTTGGAGTAACGTTCTGTGTGCTAAGCATAGTTATATACCTTATTTCATTTCATCTTCGTAACTGCCCTGCAAGGCAGGCATTTTTAGATGAGGAAACAGAAGCTCAAAATTGATAACACCCATCACCACTTAGCAAGTTAATAGTAAGGTGAGGATTTGAACACAGTTCCAGCTAACTCCAAGACCCCTGCTAAATTTCTGTTCACAGTTTAGTGTCTCCTTTCCTCGTGCTAGCACTACTCTTCAATTTTTACTTCCTTCTGCCAGTCCCAGGCAGTCTCTCATTCAGGGACACAGACAACAGTAGTCCATGTTACTACATAATTCTTTGAAGAAAGAGGAGCATGATTTAGAGTGGCATAGGGGAAAGCCTGGCATATAGTAGGTGCTCAAGAAATGTCACCTCCCTACCTCCTCCTACTCACTATTTAAAGTCTGACATTTCTGTTATATTTTTGGAAATTTAAACTCGACAATTATGTTTTGGGCAGTACTAAGAAAACATATTCCTGCCTGACTCTTCTTATTATATTGTATTGTAATTATGTGTATGTATAGAGATTACTGAAATCTTATGCACATGGGAATAATAAGTCTAAATGGAAGTAAATAATTCTTACTTAAAGGAGAGCTTGGTATCAGTCCCAAATTCTTAGTTCTTGTAAATTGATGGTCAAGCTAAAACGCTTTCAACTAAAGTTTCAAACTACAGTTAGGTTAAAGGTTTTTAGCTTGACTCAAGAATGAATGACAAGATCTCTTGAGGTAAAAAAGAAACATTTGAAGTCCAGCAATCCCTTTTTCATATCAGTATTTTTGTTCTGTTAAAGTAAAACTAAATACTTCTGATTTTAAAATAGCACATATAGTATGATCACATTTTTGTAAAGCTATTTCTATGTATTCATATACAGACATAGAAAGATATCTGAAATGATGTTTATCTAAAGTTAGTGACAATTATTTCTGGGTGGTAGGATTTGAAGGTGGTATTTTAAAATTTTGTACTTTTCTGCATTGATTAAATTCTATAACAAACATTATTATTTTACAAACAGTAACAATTTTTTTATTTAAATTTTTTTATTTAAAAAAAATTGGAGATGACATGTTATACTTAATCTTCTCTTGGATATTTAAAAGGCATCTCAGATTCAAATGACCAAAACCAAATGTATGATCTTTCTTCTACCAAAACACACTGCTTGCTCATGTTCCCCTTCTTGATGATTGGTATGCTGGAATGATAGCCAGTTATACCAGCCAGAAACCTTGCCTTGACACCTCCCCTCTGCCAAACGTCAGTTCCATCACTAAATCTGGTCCATTTTATCTCTTAAACATTTCTTGTAATCTGTTCACTTCTCTTCATCTCAGCTTCTCTCTCTCTTTTTTTTTAAATTGAAGTATAGTTATTTAAAAAGTTGTTCAACTTCTCTTTATCGGGCCTACTGTGACTAACTCTTAATTGGTCTACCAACATCTACCCTTATCTTCAATAATCTTTCTTCTTGCTTCAAGCCAGAGTGATCTTTTCAAAAAGCAAATCTGGGGCTTCCCTGGTGGTGCAGTGGTTGAGAGTCTGCCTGCCGATGCAGGGGACACGGGTTCGTGCCCCGGTCTGGGAAGATCCCACATGCCGCAGAGCGGCTAGGCCCATGAGCCATGGCCGCTGAGCCTGCGGGTCCGGAGGCTGTGCTCCGCGACGGGAGAGGCCACAACAGTGAGAGGCCCGCGTACCGCAAAAAAAAAAAAAAAAAAAAAAGCAAATCTGATCATGTCAACCCTAGGGCTTCAATGGCTATCCATCTGTCTTAAAATAAAGACAAAGTTCCTTGTCATCACCACTTTTAAGACCCTCCTTAGATTCACTGTGCACCAACTCCTCTCTGCTCTCTACACTTCAGCCAAATGGACCTACTTTCAGTCCTTTCATTCTGTTTCCCCATACAGGGGTTTTGCATATGCTGTTCTTTCTGCTTAGAATCATATTCCCTCCCCTTTTCACCTAGTTAACACTTACTCATCCTGCAGATCTCTGCTCAATCATCACTTTCTCAGGGAAGCTTTTCTTGACTTCCCTTTACTAGGTCAAATTTCCCTTACTGTATGGTATCCTATATCTCTCCTTTGTAGTCCTTATTACAGCTGCAATTTTATGTTTATTTATACAAGTCTGTTCATATCTAACTGTCCCACCAGCATATAAGTCCCATGAGAACAGGGAACATACTTGCTTTTGCTAATCAAACCCAGTGCCTAGCAGAGGGCTTGGCACATAATTGTGACAAATTTTTCTAAGGCACAGAACAGTAACATGCAAGAACATTAGATAGTGAGATGGGCTCTCCACACAAAGATATAATCAACTGAACCTAAAAATACAAAAATAGTTACATATATAGGATACTACTATGTGCTAGGCACTTTAAAGATGTTACCTCATTTAATCCTCACAGCAATCCTGCAAAGCAGGAAGGTATTATCCCTGTTTTAAAGACATGAAAACTGACGCACAAATGACTTGTCTAAAGTCACACAACTAGTAAATGACTGAGCTGACGCTGGAACCCCAGTCCATATAAAGACCTTCACCGCTTTTATTCGTACTCCATTTTCTACTCACTCTTCTTCCAAACATTCTCATTATACCACAATAAACCACCCTCCAACTCATCAACAAAGGCCTCCATTCACATAGTGCTCAGAGGATCTCTCACGGGCAGCACAAACACATTTATGCCTTAAAATTTGCCTCTAAAGGCTTCCAATTTTTACAATGGTGATACTATCTGTGTATAAATCGGTGCCAGGAATAATATAAATACACAGATCCCTTAAGCAGATACACTGCTTACTAGTTTGGAAAATCTAGGCTTTTGAAAAATTTTATTCAATGTTAACACTAAATGTATTTTCAGACTCTTTACCAAACTACATGCAATGACTATATATACACACACATATATGTACACAAACATAACACACACACACACTCAGATATATCTCTTTCAATTATATGGGTTCAGATTCTAAGCCCTGATTCACATTTTAATAGATTTATTCATTTTGAAAAAATGATACTTTAAAAATTCAAATACAGAAAAGTACAAAGTAAAATAAGGCCCAAATTCCACCATCCAGCATATTTTAATGGCTTTTCCTATTTCTATGCATATATACATGTATCTTATATAATTTTACATAAATACTATATATACTATTCTGTGAGCCTGTCTTCTTCCCACTCCAGAATGCATTGTGGACATCTTTCTACATTTCAATTGCTTGTACACCTGACTAAGGACATATGCAATTAAGTAGACATCTCGTCCATAAACTTAAGATATATTTTATAATATTCTAGTTTAAATATCTTTAAAATTCTTTTTCATACTGAATACGTAAGATAACTTATTGGCTATGAGAATACTGATGTACAATTAACATAAGATAACTTTTCCTCAAAACCCAAATTCTTCTTGCACCACAAGGTTGAATTAACCCTCACTCCAGATGCTTTCTTTTTTGATACTTTTTTTTTCCTTCAGGTATAATAGCCTAAAACAAGGGTTAGCAATCTACAGCCTGCCACCTCTTTTTGCAAATCAAGTTTTAATGGACAAAACCATGCCCACTTGTTTATGTATTGTCTATGGCTGTGTTGATTAGTTACAACCACATGGCTTGAAAATATTTACTAATTGGCCCCTTCCCAGAAATAGTTTGCTGGCCTCTGGCCTAAAACTTAATTTGCTCAAAGACATAATGAATCTAGACAAGGATAAAAGTCTCTATGTTGTCAAATCACACCACTCTATCATAGTGACTATAACTATAGGCCTAAGTGAATCAATCTTTATGGTTTTAGTTCTCATAAATAAAGAGGGTCAGGTATAAACAACTTACTTCATATACTTTGTTCCAGTTGTCTGTTTCTAGTTTCTGTTGACTCTGTTTAAGTTGGTTTAAACTTGGCTTAATAAGAGAATTTCCTACTGTTTCCTTTGTCCAGTCATCCACCAGTTTGTGTAAGTCATCTGTGAACATCCCTTTTTTACTAGCTGGAGATTGCTGGCATGATGCTGCACTACTTTCCGCCGCACACAGTGGATCTATAAGAAGAAAAAAAAAAACAGAGAAACCAGGAAAAGGAATTAAAACTGATAAACAAATACTCTTTTTCGGCCAGTAATGCAGAACTACATATTGGGTATAGATAGGGTAACCAGACATTCTAGTTCTGGCTTAAAGCTATGGTCCTTGTGTAATTACTAACAGTATCTCTTTCACTCTCAAAAGTTTCTTCTTGTTTGGATGGCAAATTATATGGTCACCTTAGGTATAAGTCAAATATAATAAATAGTATCTCAAAAATATTAGTATCAACTGTACTCTTATCATCAGGTTCCTCAGACAGATACTTAGAAGAGTTAAAAAACAATGACAGAATGTTAAAAATGGAAAGAACCTTAGAAGTCTAATCCAAACCACTTGTTTTATAATGGGGAAATGAGGCCCAGAAAAAGTAAATTGACATGCCTGAATTCCTTTTTTTTAAAATACATTTATTTATTTTTTATTTTTGGCTGTGTTGGGTCTTCATTGCTGGGCGTGGGCTTTCTCTAGTTGCGGCGAGCGGGGGCTACTCTTCGTTGCGGTACACAGGCTTCTCATTGCAGTGGCTTCTCTTGTTGCGGAGCACGGGCTCCAGATGTGCGGGCTTCAGTAGTTGTGGCATGCGGGCTCAGTAGTTGTGGCCCATGGGCTCTAGAGTGCAGGCTCAGTAGTTGTGGTGCACAGGCTTACTTGCTCCGCGGCATGTGGGATCTTCCCAGACCAGGGATCGAACCCGTGTCCCCTGCATTGGCAGGTGGATTCTTTTTTTTGTTTTCTTTAACATCTTTATTGGAGATGTTAATGCTTTACAATGTTTAATGTTTAATGCTTTACAATGGTGTGTTAGTGGCTGCTGTATAACAAAGTTAATCAGCTATACTTATACATATATCCCCATATCCCCTCACTCTTGCGTCTCCCTCCCACCCTCCCTCTCCCACCCCTCTAGGTGGTCACAAAGCACCTAGCTGATCTCCCTGTGCTATGTGGCTGCTTCCCACTAGATATTTTACATTTGGTAGTGTATATATGTCCACGCCACTCTCTCACTTCGTCCCAGCTTACCCTTCCCCCTCCCCGTGTACTCAAGTCCATTCTAAACGTCTATGTCTTTATTCCTGCCCTGCCCCTAGGTTCTTCAGAACCATTTAAAAAATTTTTTTAGATTCCATATATATGTGTTAGCATACGGTATTTATTTTTCTCTTTCTGACTTACTTCACTCTGTATGACAGACTCTAGGTCCATCCACCTCACTACAAATAACTCAATTTTGTTTCCTTTTATGGCTGAGTAATATTCCATTGTGTATATGTACCACATCTTCTTTATTCATTCATCTGTCGATGGACACTTAGGTTCCTTCCATGTCCTGGCTATTGTAAATAGTGCTGCAATCAACATTGGGGTACATGACTCTTTTTGAATTACAGTTTTATCAGGGTATATGCCCAGTAGTGGGATTGCTGGGTCATACGGTGGTTCTATTTTTAGTTTTTTAAGGAACCTCCATACTGTTCTCCATAGTGGCTGTATCAATTTACATTCCCACCAACAGTGCAAGAGGGTTCCCTTTTCTCCACACCCTCTCCAGCATTTATTGTTTGTAGATTTTTTGATGATGGCCATTCTGACCGGTGTGAGGTGATACCTCATTGTAGTTTTGATTTGCATTTCTCTAATGATTAATGATGTTGAGCATCCTTTCATGTGTTTGTTGGCAATCTGTATATCTTCTTTGGAGAAATGTATATTTAGGGCTTCTGCCCATTTTTGGATTGGGTTGTTTGTTTTTTTGACATTGAGCTACATGAGCTGCTTACATATTTTGGAGATTAATCCTTTGTCAGTGGCTTCATTTGCAAATATTTTCTCCCATTATAAAGGTTGTCTTTTGTCTTGTTTATGGTTTCCTTTGCTGTGCAAAAGCTTTTAAGTTTCATTAGGTCCCATTTATTTATTTTTGTTTTTATTTCCATTTCTCTAGGAAGTGGGTAAAAAGGATCTTGCTGTGATATACGTCATAGAGTGTTCTGCCTATGTTTTCCTCTAAGAGTTTTATAGTGTCTGTCCTTACATTTAGGTCTTTAATCCATTTTGAGTTTATTTCTGTATACAGTGTTAGGGAGTGTTCTAATTTCATTCTTTTACATATAGCTGTCCATTCTTTTACATGTAGCTGTCCAGTTTTCCCAGCACCACTTATTGAAGAGGCTGTCTTTTCTTGATTGTATATTCTTGCCTCCTTTATCAAAGATAAGGTGACCATATATGCGTGGGTTTATCTCTGGGCTTTCTATCGTGTTCCATTGATCTATATCTCTGTTTTTGTGCCAGTACCATACTGTCTTGATTACTGTAGCTTTGTATTATAGTCTGAAGTCAGGGAGCCTGACTCCTTTTTCTTTCTCCTTTTTTCTTTCTCAATATTGCCTTGGCTATTTGGGGTCTTTTGTGTTTCCATACAAATTGTGATATTTTTTGTCCTAGTTCTGTGAAAAATGCCATTGGTAGTTTGATAGGGATTGCACTAAATCTGTAGATTGGCAGGCAGATTCTTAACTACTGCGCCACCATGGAAGCCCCATGCCTGATTCTTGCAATTAGATACCAGCAGAGCCAGGCCCAGAATTCTAAAGCCTAGAGAGCCTATAGAGAAGCCTATAGAGAAGAACTTTTTCTTTTAATATACCATACTGACTTTCAACAATCTTCAGAAAACTAGAATCTCATTTAAATTTTTGTTTACCAATATTTCTGTTTATTATTGATAAAAACAATGTCTATCTAGAATAGCAGAAATAAGAAGGCAGATGCTTTTGTTAGCCTCATGAGTTCTGGAGTACAAGATGTCCAAATAGATGAAATAAATCACTTACAGATGTCTTCATCAGTGAAAAGTTTCCTAATCTGAACATCACACTGTCTTTATATTATTTAGTACTATTACACAGGCTAACTAAATCATTCTCATAGAAAAGATTCATAAAGTTCCTCTGACTGATTTACAAGTCAAAACTTACAGAGTGGGTCTAAAATGAATTTTAGTAAATGCAGTTGTGAAATGTAAGCACAGTAACACTTCCACAGATTTAATTAAATAAACATGTGAAAATATCTTGTACAATTGTTATGGGACTTTTTTTTAATTGTGAAAAACTATAAAAATGTAAAAGATAATGCAAGAAGCCTACATATAAACACTTTCAAAGTACTTTTCTTTATATTCTTTGAAACTCATAACAGGCCCGTGATACAGGTTCAGCAAGTATCATTCTATTTTGGGGATGGGAAGACTGGAATCCAGAAAGTAAACAGCTGAGGTTATACGCTGGGGTTAGAACCCAAGTATCCTGACTATTTGGTCAGTGTGCTTTCCATTGTACCATGCCAATCCATGCAACAAACTGGGAAAAGGATAAGAAAATTGCTTAATAAGGAGGAACATGATAATCTCAATGACTGCTTATGCATAGTCTGTCATTCTCTATGACCCTTGTGCTACTGAAGGCTTAGAGTCAAGGAGATTAAAAGTTAAATGGACATAGGGAACTATACTCAATATCCTGTGACAAACCATAATGGAAAGAATATGAAAAAGAATACACAGATATATATATATATAGATATATAGATATATGGCTGAGTCACTTTGCTGTACAGAAGAAATTAACACAACATTATAAATCAACTATATATACTTCAATAAAATTTAAAAACAAACAGAAAAAAAAAAAAACAAGGGAAGTCTGAGAAAAACTGCCAAGAGGAGCTTAGAGACATGACGCGTAAATATCAGGTGGTATCCTGGATGGGATCCTAGAACAGAAAAAGAATTTATGCAAAAACTAAGGAAATCAAAATAAAGTGTGGAATTTTTTTTTTTTTTTTTGGTGATACGCGGACCTCTCACTGTTGTGGCCTCTCCCGTTGCGGAGCACAGGCTCCGTACGCGCAGGCTCAGCGGCCATGGCTCACGGGCCCAGCGGCTCCACGGCATGTGGGATCTTCCGGACTGGGGCACGAACCCATGTCCCCTGCATCGGCAGGTGGACTCTCAACCACTGCACCACCAGGGAAGCCCAAAGTGTGGAATTTTGTTAATAAAAATTAAATGGAAATATAGTAGTGAAAATTGCTTAAGAAGAGTTTAATGAATTAAGGGGAACATATTCTCATATAGAAAAGTGTTTTACAAAAATAATGTTTACTAATTTTGAGTAACCATGATGTACTAAAAGGACGTACCAATCTTGTTGGAATTCCTACTTTTTTTTTTTTGAATTCCTACTTTTTTAAAACTTAAAACCCAAGGACACACAAGTCAGCCTATAATAAAAGTATCATTTTTTCCTGTTATCCCTCTGCACATTCATGTGATTCTCTGCCAACTCCAGTGAGCAAACAAATAGCACAACAATGTTGGGAAAGACTTTGGAACTGAAGCCTTTATAGATTGTGTTCTTAACCTGGAAAAATGTCAGCAGGTAGAAATAAAAAGCAGACGATAGCCAGAAACATATACATATTAGTGCCAGCATTTCTGCCCACCCAACTAATCTGAAGGAGTATTTTTGTGCTCATTCCCCTTTAGTTTCTTTTAAAAAATAGAGCTAAGTTTGAATGTCATTCATTTAAGAACATTTCTGCACTAACGGAAAACCCAACGTCAGGATTCTTCTTGTGTACAAATCTGGTGGAACAAGTGATCTTATGCACTCAATTGGCGGGCAATGATGGCTGCTGCACTAGTGATACAGTTGCCAACAAGTAGAGGAAGAAATAACAAACCGAAACAAGTATTTATTTTTCTTTTATTGAAGTAACATTGATCTCTAACATTATATAAGTTTCATGTGTACAACACTGTATGTCTACTTCTGTATACCCTACTGAATGTTATTCAGTGCCTAACTATTCCGTTAGGCACATTTATTGACTGATTTCATTTGAAAGTTATTCATATCATATTAAAGTTCACAAACCAGAAATTACCCAATGAATGCACATTAAAAGAAGTACTCTTCAAATGTGTTTTATGATAGGTAGTAACATAACTTCAAAGGTGCTCTTTAATATTCATTTCTTATTGATGAAATGAGTAAAATCAGAGTTCAGTCCTTGGTGTTCTTTTTTGCTTTCCCCCAAGGTGATTCCTATATTCAGATAGTTCCAGCGATCACCCAACTGCAAATGTTTCCATCTCTTATCTCAAATCTTGATGTCTCTTCAGTCCAACCTCACAGCCAACTCCCAAATTGTTTCTCCAATTCAATGTCAATAAATTCTTCAATTAAATACACCTGAAGTCAAGCCTATCATGGTCTAAGCATGACAGTTTGCCTAAATCTTATATTTCTTTTAAAGATACCATATTTTTTACAAACCACCCAGTCTCAGACTCTTTGGATCTCTCAACAAACACACACATATCCAGTTTATTACCACATCGTGGCAAATCATCCTATACAGCATCTCCTGTCTGTTTTCACTTCCATAGTTCTCTAAACTCTTAATCATCTCATATACGGACTGCCATGATGGCAATGATCTAAACAGATTCACTCCCTGGTTCTAGCCAATACATTCTTCACATTGCCACCAGAGTAGTACCAGTTAAATGCTGTTTTCAGCATTTCATTCCTCTCCTCCAAAAAGCCCCCCAAAACGCAAACTTTAACAGTTTCTTAGTACTAACAATAGTGGGTTTTCAACTTGTTTCAGTGGCAAACTCCTTGGTAGTCATGATTGTCTTTGCAGAAAATGCAAACATAGATTATCTTATTTATTATCCTTGAACATCATATCATTTATTAAGCTTAAATACATAATAATGTGTTAGATTAAATATATTATCTTACATCAAACCATAGTACAGATAAGCTGTGGCAGTTGCCAAAAATTAAAAAAAAAAGTGTGGGGGAAAAAACCTTCTAATGTAAACTCTCCATTTCACCCAACTGTTACATTCTCTTTCTCCCAAATACATCTCACATTTTACGATTTGCATGCCTTTATAACATGCAATTCTACCTACTGACAATACTCTTCACACTCCATTTCATCAATTTTAATCCGGTCCATTTACCTTTCAACACCAACTCAAATCCTACTTCCTGAATGAAACAGTCTCAGACCACTATCGCCTTTGACGATCTCTCATTGCCTCCTTTCAATCCACTGAAGACAGGATGTCTGGTATTGGGAGGCAATGCAGTATAACAGTGAAGAGCCAACACTTTGGAGTCAGACAGATTTGCTTAACCCCACTAACTGTAGTCTCCTTGCCTATAAGGACAGACTAACTTCTACCTACTTTAGAGATGTTTTGAGGATTGAGATTATGTAATGCGATTATGTTTCAGGGCTCCCAAGACCACTCACAGATTTACTGATTCCATAGACGGTCTTACAGAACTCAGCATATAGTTGTGCTCATAGCCAAGTTTGTTACAGCAAAAGGATGCACATAGGATCAGCAAGGGAAAAATACACAGGATTCTAGAGAAATTCATGCACAGACTTCCCTATGCTTTCTTCCTATGGTGAGGGAGCATTCTTGAGTATGCTCCTTTCTCTCAGCAACAAAAAATGGTAAGTTTCCGGTCAGGGAAGCCCAGTAGAGACTCAGTGCCCAAGGTTTTTATTTGTGACTGGTCATGTAGGCACCTTTTGCCTAGCATTTACCAAAATGCCAGACTCTAAGAAGGAAAACAGGTATTCGGCATAAATCACATTATTTGTACCAACAATCTAGGCAACGTGAGCTATACTTATCAGTTAGGGAAGAAAGGGAAACCAAGTTCCTGCACACCAGCCAAGGTCCAACCTTGGAAACAGGCCTTTCTATAGATAGCAGTCTTGTGCCTGCTATGTTAACTCTTTTCTGCATAGTTTAGCACAGTGCTCATATTATAAGTTAACCACATACCTAAATTGTAGATACCATTACATGCAATATCCTGCATCAGTTCATGTTTCTCACAAAATAGGTATACCTGTGTGTAGGGAAAGATGGACGTGGATCTTTGTATATATGTTAAGGCAGTGCTTCTTAAAATGTGTTCTGTGAAAAGTGGGTTCTCTGGTAAAACTGTTTTGGGACATGTACATTTATTTCCTTTCTTGAAAATTCTCAATTCATATTAGCACATTAAAGGATCTAAGAGAGTCTACAGTGAAAAAATGGTTTTTATATGATTGACTCCAACATTTCCTATTTGACCATACAACACCTATTAACTCCTTGCTGACAGCTTACAAAATGCTGCGCTAAGGCCAACAAATGTGTCCACCAATCTTGGCCAAATGGCGAAAATATGAAATGTCAGCAAGCTTTGAAAGAGAGCTATTAGAACTAGAAATATGAAATCACTTGGTTCTGTGATAGTCAATGAAGTAATAAAACCACTAGAAGGTATGTGTGGAACACCCTATCTTTGCAAACTTGGCTTCAATGAATTCTTAAAAGAAAGAGAAAATGAAGATAATTTAGTTCCCATTTAGGGAAATAATATTGTCATATTAGGTCTGCTTAGGAATCAATCTAAACATTTTAATAAATAAGTTAATTTAATGGAAGTTTAATAGTTAGATACTGTCATTTCTATCTGCTAAAAAATAATTTATGGCTTCTAGCATGACAGAGTGAGGAGGTTTTCAAATCCTCTCCCTCAAAAGCAGTAATAAAACTGGACAGAACTCTCAAAAACAACCATTTCAGCAATCTGGAATTTGCCCAAAGTCCTACAACAAAATCGAAAGTGTTACTCATGAAAACTACTCAACTTTTAAGAACTGTGTAATCTGTGGCGTTTTTGCCCATGGCTGTTTCTGTTACCTCTGCACCAGCTCTTTTTGCTCAGCAATTCAACCGCAGCAGGACAGGCTGAGAAAACAATAAGCTTTGCTACTGCTGCCAGAGGTAACTCACTTGATTTGGAGCTTTAGAAGCAGTGTCTCCATTAACCTGAGGTTAACAGGGAGACCTGGGAAGTGAGACAACCATCGCAGGCTTGATCAATTCTCCACATATCTCAGGTTGACTGGAATATCGTCACATGCACAGCATAAACTCGAGGGCCCAAACCATACACACATCACTGGCTGACAGAGCCTGAACATGCAAGGAGGAGGCATGAGAAATCCTAGAGGAAAATGAAAGCTAGAAAATGGCCTCAAGTTTAAATGAGTTTCCCAGGCCAGGCCACACATAGATCCAGTAGCAGAAAGTGGAAGCCCTTCAGGCTTGAGGTGTTTAAAAGTGCAACCTCTGATCAATCTCTGGCTGAACACTAAGTAATGCAGATATAGGGGTCAATCCCAGGAAGTCAAGCTTAAAAATAAAAACTAGGGGGGAAAACTGAGCAGAGACATCAGCAGCTATACACTGCGGGGCAAACGGGCTTAACATATTTAGTCTCTCCATAAAAGCTGGACAGACTACATGGAGCAGCAATCTGAGGATTGTGAAGAGTTAATAGTAGCAGGTGAATAGGGAATAAAACCAAAATTCAAAGTACCATTAAAATAGCAGTGAGTTTACCAATTTTTCCTATCTGGTATCCATGGCTAATCTAGAAGCAGGCACTGGGGTATTCAAAGAGAAATCTCTAGAGAAAATCCTCTACTTTTGGCATGAAAAATGGGAAAGGGAACTTCCAACATTCTCAAAATGTATAGAAATTCCTATTTTTTCTTCTTTTCTCTGTACTCTCTCCCCTACCCCCAAGCAATCCTGTGGTGGGAAAGTCCCTGGAAGCTCATGGAAGCCAAACTCTGAGGGAGGGGACCCCTCCCTTCTGATCAGTGGCGTGAGTTATGGTTCCATGACAGTGAAGACAATCACTGTTGCTTTACTGCTGTCTCTAATCTCCCAAACCTTGGCCCTAAACATGTGCACAGTGGTAGGTGTGCACAAGAGAGCGGAGTAACTAAAATCCCAGATTTCTGGCTGAGGAACAAAAAAAGGAGTCAATGGGAATCAGAAAGTACTGGAGGTACTGCAGGGAGGGAAGAACTGAGAAAAGTTATTTTTGAATTCCTGGATTTACTACTGAGCTGTGCATACATGAATCCAATCCTATTCAGCATACCAAACACATGAAAACTGAAAGAACAGACAACTTCCCAAGACTGAGACCCACTAGGAGACCCACACGTGGGACAGGTCCAAAAAGCACCACAGAGGCAAAGCAAATGAACTGACATTAGAACAACAGAACACAGAAGACAGGTTGGAACTCATAAGGTAAAAATAACTGGGTCAATTACCTCCTATAACAAAAATGTCAACATTCTACATAGGATTTTAAAAAGACACCAGAGTCCTAGAATATTCAAAATGTCCAGGATAAAATTCAGTATGACTTGGCATACACAGAACCAGGACAATTTCAACTCATATGGGAAGAGATAACCAACAGATACTAATTCAAGGACAATACAGATGTTGGAATTATCTGACAAAGACTCTAAAGCAGCTATTATTAAAATGCTTAAATAGGTAATCACAAAAACTACTGAACCCAATGACAAAACTGAAAATCTCAACAAAGAAATAGAGAAGAACATAAATGAAATTTTAGAACCAAAAAATATATAACAACCAAAAAAACCCATCAAAAAACCTCCTTGGATGAACTCAATAGCAGAAGGGAGATGACAAAAGAAAATTCAATTTTTTCCCAGTTTTATTGAGATATAAGTGACATAAAGTACGGTATAAGTTTAAGGCGTACAGCATAATGATTTGAATTACATACATCATGAAATGATTACCACAATAAGTTTAGTGAACATCCATCATCTCATATAGATACCAAATAAAAGAAAGAAATTTTTTTCCTTGTGATAAGAACTCAGATTTACTCTCTTAAAAACTTTCATATAACATACAGCAGTGTTAATTGTACTAATCATGTTGTACAGTACATCCCTAGTACTTATTTATCTTATAACTGCAAGTTTGTACCTTTGACCACCTTCGTCACCACACAAAGATACTATATTTTTGTTTTTTTCGTTTTTGTTTTTTTTTTTTTTTTTGCGGTACGCGGGCCTCTCACTGTTGTGGCCTTTCCCGTTGCGGAGCACAGGCTCCGGACACGCAGGCTCAGCGGCCATGGCTTACGGGCCCAGCCACTCCGCAGCATGTGGGATCTTCCCGGACCGGGGCACGAACCTGTGTCCCCTGCATTGGCAGGTGGACTCTCAACCACTGTGCCACCAGGGAAGCCCTGTATTTTTTTTTTTTGACTATATTTCTCATGCTGTACATTTCATCCCTATGACTCATTTATTTTCTAACTGGAAGTTTGTACTCATTCCCACCACCCCCCAGAAAATTCAATTTAAACAACAGAGAAATAAGACAAAAAACAAACATGTACAGAAACTAAGGGACCTATAGGACAATAGCAAAAAGTCTAAAATCTGTGTCATCAGAGTCCCAGAAGGAGAGTGAAAAAAAGAGCATGATAAGAAAAAAATATCTGAAGAACTACTAGCTGAAAACTTGCTAAATTTGGGAAAGGACATAAACCCACATATTCAAGAAGCTCAGTGAACTCAAAACAGAAATAAACACAAAGAAACGCATGCCTACATATGTAATTGCTGAAACTGAAACAGAAAAATTGCTGAAAATTAAAGAGAAGAAAAATTCTGAAAGCAACCAGAGAAAAACAATGCATTTTATACAGGAAAACAATGATTGAAATTTCTAGGGATTTCTCATCACAAACCATGGAAGCTAGAAAGAAGTGGCATAATATTTTCAAAATGCTAAAATACGTTGTCAACCCAAAATTCTGTATACAGCAAAATTATCCTTCAGGAATGAAGGCATGAAAAAAGACATTCTCAGATGAAAAAAAGTTAAGAGAATTTGTCACCAGCAGATCTGTTCTAAAAGAGACACTAAAGGAAGATCTTCAAACAGAGGGAAATTATATGAGTAGGAAACATGAAAGAGCAGAAATGAAGGAAGACCAACAGAAGTGGTAGATATCAGGGTAAATGTATTCTTTTCAGTTCTGAAACTCAAGCAAAATGAAAATTATAACACCGTGTGATATGGTTTTTCATATATGTAGATGGAATACTTAAGACAGTTTATAGAAGGAAGAAATCTATATGGATGTAAGGTTTCTACATTCCTCTTGAAGTAGTAAAAGATTGATTTTAAGTAGACTGAAAAGTTATAATCCCTAGAACAACCACTTAAAAGTGTACAAAGAAATAAAGAAAAAAACATAATAGATAAATTAAAATGGAATACTAAAAGTACATTCAAATAAACCAAATGAAGGTAGGAAAGGAAAAGGAATAAAAAACAAACAGAAAACGGATTTAAAATATGGCAGACCAAAATCCAAACATATTGATCATTACATTCACTATAAATGGTTCTAAAATATTTGAAAGAGATTGCAAGAATGGATTTTTTTTAATGTGACCATAAGCTGTCTGCAAGAAACTCACTTCAAATATAATAATACAGGCAGGTTAAAACTAAAAGGATGAAAAAGATACACCATGCAAACAGTAACCAAAAGAAAGATGGAATGCATATTTAATATCAAAGGAGACATCAAAGCAAGCAAAAATAACCAAGAATAAAGAGGGATATTACATAATGATAAAAGTCAATTCACCAAGAAGACGTAACAATGCTGTGTCTGTAACTAACAAAATACCCTCAAAATACATGAGGCAAAAACTGACAGAATTGAAAAGAGAAAAAGACAAATCCTTAATTACAGCTGGAGTCTTCTACACTGTTCTCTCACTCAACAATAGAAGTAGTGCACAGCAAATAAGCAAGGATATAAAATAATTGAATAATACCATTCAAACATCTAGATCTAACTGACATTTATAGAAAACTCTACTAAACAACAATAGGGTATACTTTATTTTCAAGTGCACATGAAACATTCACCTAAATAAAACCATATCCTGGGTCATAAAACAAACCTGAACAAACTGAAAGTAATCAAAACCATTGAAAATATATCTTCTGATCATAATGAAATTGAAGTACAAATTAGTAACAGAGATAATAAGAAAAATCTCGAAACACTTGGAAATTAAACAACACAATTTACCAAATAAACCATGGAACAAAGAGGAAGTTTCAAGGGAAATAAGAAAATATTTGGAACTGAAAAAACCCCTACAATACAACATATCAAAACACAGAGGATCCTAGAGAGCAAAGAATAAACCTTAATGTGTGAAAAAAATTTAAATCATTTAGGAAGTCATAAAGATCCCAGGATGGAATGCATTTGCCAAAAAGTACAGAACTTTACAGCAAAAAGAGTCAATTTTAGCGGCTTCCCTGGTGGCGCAGTGGTTGGGAGTCCGCCTGCCGATGCAGGGGACGCGGGTTCGTGCCCTGGTCTGGGAAGATCCCACATGCCGCGGAGCGGCTGGGCCCGTGAGCCATGGCCGCTGAGCCTGCGCGTCCGGAGCCTGTGCTCTGCAACGGGAGAGGCCACAGCAGTGAGAGGCCCGCGTACCAAAAAAAAAAAACCAAACAAGAGTCAACTTTAATGTATGAAATTTAAAAAAATCATTCAGGAGGCCAGGGGCTCTCAGGATGGAATGCAGAATGTGACAAAAGAATCTAATCATATTACAAATGTATGAAGGAATCTCACATAAAGGAGTACAGGAACAAGTGCTGACCTACATAACTTTGGAAAAGAGTGGCACCTATAATATTAAAGGCAAAAGAAACTATTCATAAGCACTGCATTCTAGTTGATAAAGGTATTTCCCACTGGGGCATAAATGAACAAATCTGAAACCACTATACCTTATACTGGAATTGGACAATTAAATAAATAGATAGGGGATGGTGAGAGCCTCTCACTGTTGGACTGGGAGTTTACAGATAAACAAGGGAAGAAGGCTATATAATCCGTATGGTAATGGATTAAAGTTGGAGATACCAATATGAATGCATATTTACCTTAATATAGACACAGATGGTTACATATAGAAATATTCATAGACATGGATATATATCAGTTAGTATGCATAGATATATTTCCTTATCCGTCAGCTAAAAGGGCCTAGAAGCAATGACACCCCAGTAGCAATGAGCACACCAAGCACCCAGATCTTGTTTTCTAACCTAATCTCCGATAAAATGAATTATGGTTCCTTGTGGAAATGGTGGCTTCTAGGAGCAGAAAGTATACCAGATGAGCTTGGAGAATGTTCCACTGCCCGTGTAGGGAAGCAAAACTTGCCACCCCAAAATATCTCTTTGGCTTGTGGATTATTTCAAGCTAAAAATAATCAAGGCCCAAATGACTTGGGAAGAAACTTTGACTTCCCTCTCACTGCCTAAAATAATTTAGATAGAGGACCTGTTTCAATTATAGGGCTATCACCAGAGATATATACAAAGAACAGGGCTAGGTATGGTAGGCTAAACTGTAGGCAGAGCTAAAGATCAGAGTCCACTCTGTGTCCCACTGTCTCTGCATGGCCCAGCAAATATTTGCTTTTCCATCTTCATGTGAATTGCCTTCCTCGCCTTTGAAGTCCCCCAACATCTTCTTTTGTTGTTAGCTAAAGATGGTATTTAAGGTGAGGGCTTCAGTCATTTTGGTGAGTTACTCAGTTTTCCTGGGTCTCTCCCATGTATACATATTTTTTTAAATTTAATTTTATTTATTTTTTTTATACAGCAGGTTCTTATTAGTCATCAATTTTATACACATCAGTGTATACATGTCAATCCCAATCGCCCAATTCAGCACACCACCATTCCTACACCCCCGCGGCTTTCTCCCCTTGGTGTCCATACATTTGTTCTCTACATCTGTGTCTCAACTTCTGCCCTGCAAATTGGTTCATCTGTACCATTTTTCTAGGTTCCACATACAGGAGTTAATATACACTATTTGTTTTTCTCCTTCTGACTTACTTCACTCTGTATGACAGTCTCTAGATCCATCCACATCTGAACAAATGACCCAATTTTGTTCCTTTTTATGGCTGAGTAATATTCCATTGTATATAGGTCCCACAACTTCTTTATCCATTCGTCCGTCGCTGGGCATTTAGGTTGCTTCCATGACTTGGCTATTGTAAATAGTGCTGCAATGAACATCAGGGTGCATGTGTCTTTTTGAATTATGGTTTTCTCTGGGTATATGCCTAGTAGTGGGATTTCTAGATCATATGGTAATTCTATTTTTAGAATTTAAGGAACCTCCATACTGTTCTCCATAGTGGCTGTATGCATTTACATTCCCACCAACAGTGCAAGAGGGTTCCCTATTCTCCAAACCCTCTCCAGCATTTGGTGTGTGTAGATTTTGTGATGGTGCCTATTCTAACTAGTGTGAGGTGATACCTCATTGTAGTTTTGATTTGTATTTCTCTAATAATTAGTGATGTTAAGCAGCTTTTCATGTGCTTCTTGGCCTTCTGTATGTCTTCTTTGGAGAAATGTCTATTTAAGTCTTCTGTCCATTTTTGGATTGGGTTGTTTGTTTTTTTAATATTGAGCCGCATGAGCTCTTTATATATTTTGGATATTAATCCTTTGTCCATTGATTTGTTTGCACATATTTTCTCCCATTCTGAGGATTGTCTTTTCGTCTTCTTTATGGTTTCCTTTGCTGTGCAAAAGCTTTTAAGTTTCATTAGGTCCCATTTGTTTATTTTTGTTTTTATTTCCATTACTCTAGGAGGTGGATCAAAAAAGATCTTGCTGTGATTTATATCAAAGAGTGTTCCTCCAATGTTTTCCTCTAAGAGTTTTATAGTATCCGGTCTTACATTTAGGTCTCAAATCCATTTTGAGTTTATTTTTGTGTATGGTGTTAGGGAGTGTTCTAATTTCATTCTTTTACATGTAGCTGTCCAGTTTTCCCAGCACCACTTATTGAAGAGACTGTCTTTTCTCCATTGTATATCCTTGCCTCCTTTGTCATAGGTTAGTTGACCATAGGTGCCTGGGTTTATCTCTGGGCTTTCTATCTTGTTCGATTGATCTATGTTTCTGTTTTTGTGCCAGTACCATATTGTCTTGATTACTGTAGCTTTGTAGTATAGTCTGAAGTCAGGGAGTCTACTTCCTCCCGCTCCATTTTTTTCCCGCAAGACTGCTTTGGCTATTCGGGGTCTTTTGTGTCTCCATACAAATTTTAAGATTTTTTGTTCTAGTTCTGTAAAAACTTACACTGGCAACTTGACAGGGATTGCATTGAATCTGTAGATTGCTTTGGATAGTATAGTCATTTTCACAGTATTGATTCTTCCAATCCAAGAACATGGTATACCTCTCCATCTGTTAGTATCATCTTTAATTTCTTTCATCAGTGTCTTATAGTTTTCTGCATACAAATCTTTTGTCTCCCTAGGTAGGTTTATCCCTAGGTATTTTATTCTTTTTGCTGCAGTGGTAAATGGGAGTTTCCTTAATTTCTCTTTCAGATTTTTCATCATTAGGGTATAGGAATGCAAGAGATTTCTGTGCATTAATATTTTATCCTGTAACTTTACCAAATTCAATGATTAGCTCTAGTAGTTTCTGGTGGCATCTTTAGGATTCTCTATGTATAGTATCATGTCATCTGCAAACAGTGACAGCTTTACTTCTTTTCCAATTTGTATTCCTTTTATTTCTTTTTCTTCTCTGATTGCTGTGGCTAGGACTTCCAAAACTATGTTGAATAATAGTGGTGAGAGTGGACATCCTTGTCTTGTTCCTGATCTTAGAGGAAATGCTTTCAGTTTTTCATCATTGAGAATGATGTTTGCTGTGGGTTTGTCGTATATGGCCCTTATTATGTTGAGGTAGGTTCCCTCTATGCCCACTTTCTGGAGAGTTTCTATCATAAATGGGTGTTGAATTTTGTCAAAAGTTATTTCTGCATCTATTGAGATGACCACATGGGTTTTTTTTGTGTGTGTGTGATACGCGGACCTCTCACTGTTGTGGCCTCTCCCGTTGCAGAGCACAGCCTCCGGACACGCATGCTCAGCGGCCATGGCTCACGGGCCTAGGCACTCCACGGCATGTGGGATCTTCCTGGACCAGGGCACAAACCCGTGTCCCCTGCATCGGCAGGGGGACTCTGAACCACTGCGCCACCAGGGAAGCCCGACCATATGGTTTTTATTCTTCAGTTTGTTAATATGGTGTATCACATTGATTGATTTGCGTATATTGAAGAATCCTTGCATCCCTGGTATAACTCCCACTTGATCATGGTATATGATCCTTTTAATGTGTTGTTGGATTCTGTTTGCTAGTATATTGTTGAGGATTTTTGCATCTATATTCATCAGTGATATTGGTCTGTAATTTCCTTTTTTTTCTAGTATATTGGTCTGGTTTTGGTATCAGGGTAATGGTGGCCTCATAGAATGAGTTTGGGAGTGTTCCTTCCTCTGCAATGTTTTGGAAGAGTTTGAGAAGGATGGGTGTTAGCTCTTCTCTAAATGTTTGACAGAATTTACCTGTGTAGTCATCTGGTCCTGGACTTTTGTTTGTTGGAAGATTTTTTTTTTTTTTTTTTGCTGTACGCAGGCCTCTCACTGTTGTGGCTTCTCCCATTGCAGAGCACAGGTTCCCGACACGCAGGCTCAGCGGCCATGGCTCCCGGGCCCAGCCGCTCTGCGGCATGTGGGATCGTCCTGGACTGGGGCATGAACCCGTGGCCCCTGCATTGGCAGGCGGATCCCCAACCACTGCGCCACCAGGGAAGTCCTGTTGGAAGATTTTTAATCACAGTTTCAATTCCATTACTTATGATTGTTCTGCTCATATCTTCTATTTCTTCCTGGTTCAGCCTTGGAAGGTTATACCTTTCTAAGAGTTTGTCCATTTCTTCCAGGTTGTCCATTTTATTGGCATACAGTTGCTTGTAGTAGTCTCTTAGGATGCTTTGTATTTCTGCGGTGTCTGTTGTAACATCTCCTTTTTCATTTCTAATTTTATTGATTTGAGTCCTCTCCCTCTTTTTCCAGATGAGTCTGGCTACTGGTTTATCAATTTTGTTTGTCTTCTCAAAGAACCAGCTTTTAGTTTTATTGATCTTTGCTATTGTTTTCTTTGTTTCTATTTCATTTATTTCTGCTCTGATCTTTATGATTTCTTTCCTTTGGGTTTTGTTTGTTCCTCTTTCTCTAGTTCCTTTAGGTGTAAGGTTAGATTGTTTATTTGAGATTTTTCCTGTTTCTTGAGGTAGGCTTCTATAGCTATAAACGTCCCTCTTAGAACTGCTTTTGCTGCAGCCCATAGGTTTTGGATCATCGTGTTTTTGTTGTCATTTGTCTCTAGGTATTTTTTGATTTCCTCTTTGATTTCCTCAGTGATTTCTTGGTTATTTAGTACTGTATTGTTTAGCCTCCATGTGTTTGTGTTTTTTACATGTTTTTCCCAGTAATTCATTTCTAATCTCATGGCGCTGTGGTCAGAAAAGATGCTTGATATGATTTCAATTTTCTTAAATTTACTGAGGCTTGATTTGTGACCCAAGATGTGGTCTATCCTGGGGACTGTTCCATGAGCACTTGAGAAGAAAGTGTAATCTGCTGTTTTTGGATGGAATGTCCTATAAATATCAATTAAATCTATCTGGTCTATTGTGTCATTTAAAGCTTGTGTTTCCTTATTTCTTTTCACTTTGGAAGATCTGTCCATTGGTGTAAGTGAGGTGTTAAAGTCACCCACTATTGTGTTACTGTCGATTTCCTCTTTTATAGCTGTTAGCAGTTGCCTTATGTATTGAGGTGCTCCTATGTTGGGTGCATATATATTTATAATTGTTATATCTTCTTCTTGGATTGATCCCTTCATCATTAGGTAGTGTCCTTCCTTCTCTCTTGTAATATTATTTATTTTTAAGTCTATTTTATCTGATAGGAGTATTGCTACTCCAGCTTTCTTTAGATCTCCATTTGCATGGAATATCTTTTTCCATCCCCTCACTTTCAGTCTGTATGTGTCCCTACGTCTGAAGTGGCTCTCTTGTAAGCAGCATATATATGGGTCTTGTTTCTGTATCCATTCAGCAAGCCTATGTCTTTTGGTTGTAGCATTTAATCCAGTCACGTTTAAGGTAATTATTGATATGTGTTCCTATGACCATTTTCTTATTGTTTTGGGTTTGTTTTTGTAGGTCCTTTTCTTCTCTTGTGTTTCCCACTTAGGGAAGTTCCTTTAACATTTGTTGTACAGCTGGTTTGGTGGTGCTGAATTCTGTTAGGTTTGGCTTCTCTGTAAAGATTTGATTTCTCCATCGAATCTGAATGAGATCTTTGCTGGGTAGAGTATTCTTGGTTGTAGGTTCTTCCCTTTCATCACTTTAAGTATATCATGCCACTCCCTTCTGGCTTGTAGAGTTTCTGATGAGAAATCAGCTGTTAACCTTATGGGAGTTCCCTGTATGTTATTTGTCATTTTTCCCTTGCTGGTTTCAATAATTTTTCTTTGTCTTTAATTTTTGCCAATTTGATTACTATGTGTCTCGGCGTGTTTCTCCTTGGGTTTATCCTGTATGGGACTCGCTGCACTTCCTGGACTTGGGTGGCTATTTCCTTTCCCATGTTAGGGAAGGTTTCGACTATAATCTCTTCAAATATTTTCTCTGGTCCTTTGTCTCTCTCGTCTCCTTCTGGGACCCCTATAATGCGAATGTTGTTGTGTTTAACATTGTCCCAGAGATCTCTTAGGCTGTCTTCATTTCTTTTCTTTATTTTTTCTTTAGTCTGTTCCACAGCAGTGAATTCCACCATTCTGTCTTCCAGGTCACTTATCCGTTCTTCTGCCTCAGTTATTCTGCTATTGATTCCTTCTAGTGTAGTTTTCATTTCAGTTATTGTATTGTTCATCTCTGTTTGTTTGTTCTCTAATTCTTCTAGGTCTTTGTTAAACATTTCCTTATTTTATTTTATTTTTTTTTTGCGGTACGTGGGCCTCTCACTGTTGTGGCCTCTCCCGTTGCGGAGCACAGGCTCCGGACGCGCAGGCTCAGCGGCCATGGCCCACGGGCCCAGCCGCTCCACAGCATGTGGGATCTTCCCGGACCGGCACACGATCCTGTGTCCCCTGCATCGGCAGGTGGACTCTCAACCACTGCGCCACCAGGGAAGCCCTGTTAAACAGTTCTTGCATCCTCTCAATCTTTGCTTCCATTCTTTTTCCGAGGTCCTGGATCATCTTCACTATCATTATTCTGAATTCCTTTTCTGGAAGGTTGCCTATCATCACTTCATTTAGTTGTTTTTCTAGGGTTTTATCTTGTTTCTTCATCTGGTATATAGCCCTCTGCCTTTTCATCTTGTCTAACTTTCTGTGAATGTCTCCCATGTATACATGTTATTAAACTTTTGTTTGATTTTCTCCTATTAATTTGTGTCATGTTAATTTAATTTTAGACCAGCCAGAGGAACCTAGAAGGCCAGAGGAAAATTTCTTCCCGCCCAACACCAGTAAGTAAAGATTTGTTCAAAAACAAAATTCTTCAAAATAACTGACCGGTACTCCTCAAAACTGTCAGGGTCATCAAAAACAAGGAAATTCTGAGAAACTGTTGAAGCCAAAAGGAGCCTAGGAGACATGACTGCGAAATATAATGTGGTGTCCTGGATGTGATCCTGGGACAGAAAAAGGATATAAAGTAAAAACTAAGGAAATCAGAGTAAAACGTGAATTTTGATTAACAATCATGTATCTAGATTGGTTTATTAGCTGTGATAAATGTACCATACTAATGTATAAGATGTTAATAATTGGGGAAACTGGGCATGAGAGATATGGAAACTTTCTGTACTATCTTAATAATTTTTGTGTAAATCTAAAAATATCCCCCCAAAATAAAGCTTAATTTTTAAAAATCTTAGTAGATGCAGCCAAAGTAGGGCTCATAAGGAAAATTTATAGCATTACATGCTTGTATTACAAAAAGAAAGGTCTCACATCAAAAATCTAAGCTTCTATTTTAAGACACCAGAAAAACAGCAAAATAAAAACAAGGCATGTAGAAGGAAGGAAATAATAAAGATAATAGCAGAAATCAATGAAATTTAAAATTGGAAAACAACAGAGAAAATCAATAAAAGTACAAATGGATCTTTGAAAAGATCAATAAAATTGATGAACATCTACAAGACTGACAAAGAAAAACAATGATGCAAATTACAGATATCAGGAATTAAAGAGATGATAATACTACAAATATACAAGATATTAAGAAAATAATAATGAACAACTCTAAACACAAAGATTCAGCAACGTAGATGAAATGGACCAAGTTCTCAAAATCCACAAGCTACCAAAACTCAGCCAACAGAAAATTTATAACCTGCATAATCCTGTAACTACTATTCAAGAATTTGAATTTGCAGTTAAAAACCTCTAAAAAAATAAATCTCTGAGCCCACATTGTTTCCCTGGAAAATTCTTCTAGACATTTAAAGAAGAAATGATACTAATTCAACACAAACTGTTTAAGAAAATAGAAAAAGAGGGAGGAGAATGCCTTCAAAAAACGCAGCGAAAGGACCTAGGTGAATTTGCTCTTAAGACAATGAAAATATGGGCAAAACAACTAAAACCAACCATTTCAGAACTCTAACAATTATCCAAAGACAAAGAACAAAATAAAAATCATTAACCCAGGACAAACTACTGAGGTCTGTGACATTTTTAACTTGTCGTAATTCCCATACCCCTTTCACCCCAGCTCAGTGTTGTGGTAGCCAAAAGCCAGGAACACTGCAGACAATGGAGAAAACAGACCTCTTTTTGAGCTCCCTTAAAAGCACTATCCCCAGAGCACAGTCAATATTTTGTCTGAACTCGAAACAACCTGGGAAAACCTGTATTATTAGTGTGGTGGATATTTGATTTCACTCAGAGTTCAGCTCAGCCCAGCCAGGCATGGGTATGAGGGGCAGGAAGAGGTAGGGGGCTACCTCCAGAGCATTACTGAAACAATAGGAAAGTGCTGGCAACAAATCAGATGCTTAAGGCTATGATTTCAGTTTGGGCAAATAAGATCCTGGTCTAGAATTTAAAAACAATGTTAGGACAACTAAATGACTATAGGAAAATTTGAAAACCTCTGACATATTCCTGGGAATATAAATCTCTGCCATACCAGGAAAGACCTGAAAAAGGAGAATGGACTAGTCATTCAATTCTGGCTCGATTTGAGTTCCTGGGCAAGCAGGAAGTAAATTCAAAGGATATCTTGCAAACTAAAGCCTGAAGGTGTGCCTTCTCACAGAGATTTTCTTGACGACGACAACCAGACAAGGCATTTAATAAAATATTCTGACCAATTATTGGTTCACCACTAACTGTACTGGCCCAGGTGTGAACTCTAGCATACCAGGCTTTAAAAATTTTTTTTAGAAATTTTTTACCTAGCAAAGAACTCAATGGCTAGCAAAGAACTCAGGGAATACAGAATTAGTAAAGGAAAATCACTAAACAAATAAACAGAGAGACCTTCAAGATGGCAGAGGAGTAAGATGTGGAGATCACCTTCCTCCCCACAAATACATCAGAAATACATCTACATGTGGAACAACTCCTACAGAACACCTACTGAACACTGGCAGAAGACCTCAGACTTCCCAAAAGGCAAGAAACTCCCCACGTACCTGGGTAGGGCAAAAGAAAAAACAGAGACAAAAGAGTAGGGAAAGGGCCTGCAGCACTGGGAGGGAGCTGTGAAGGAGGAAAAGTTTCCACACACTAGGAGGCCCCTTCACTGGTGGAGATGGGGGGTGGTGGTGGGGAAGCTTCGGAGCCACGGAGGAGAGAACAGCAACAGGGGTACAGAGGGCAAAGCAGAGAGATTCTCGCACAGAGAATCAGTGCCGACCAGCACTCACCAGCCTGACAGGCTTCTCTGGTCACCCACCAGGGCGGGGATGGGGGTGGGGGCTGGGAGCTGAGACTCCGGATTTGGAGGTCAGATCCCAGGGAGAGAACTGGAGTTGGCTGCGTGAACAGCCTGAAGGGGACTAGTGCGCCACAGCTAGCCGGCATGGAGCCAGCAGATCAAATATCCAAAATCAACTCGATGTACCCTGCATCTCTGGAATACCTGAATGGACAACAAATCATCCCAAAATTGAGGCGGGGGACTTTGGAAGCAACTGTAGACTTCGGGTTTCCTTTCTGCATGTAATATGTTTCTGGTTTTACGTTTATCTTAGTTTAATATTTAGAGTTTATTACCATTGGTAGATTTGTTTATTGATTTGGTTGCTCTCTTCCTTTTTAATTTTGTAATATATAGAAATATATACTGTTTTCCTTTTTCCCTTTTTCTGAGTGTGTATGTATATACTTCTTTGATTTTGTCTGTATAGCTTTGCTTTTACCATTTTTCCTAGGGTTCTGTCTGTCCTTTTTCTTTTTCTTAGCATAGTTTTTAGCGCTTGTTATCATTGGTGGATTTCTTTAATGGTTTGGTTGCTCTTTCTTTCCTTTTTTTATGAATTTAAAATTTTTTTAATTTTAATAATATATATTTTTTCTTTTAATACCTTTATTTTATTTTATTATTTTTTTCTTTCTTCCTTTTTTGTCCTCCCTTTTCCTCTGAGCGGTGTGGCTGACAGGGTCTTGGTGCTCCAGCCAGGTGTCAGGCCAGTGCCTCTGAGATGGGAGAGCGGAGTTCAGGACATTGGTCCACCAAAGACCTCCTGGCTCCACATAATATCAAATGGCGAAAGCTCTCCCAGAGATCTACATCTCAACGTTAAGACCCAGCTCCACTCAATGACCAGCAAGTTACAGTGCTGGACACCCTATGCCAAAAAACTAGCAAAACAGGAAAACAACCCCACCCATTAGCAGAGAGGCTGCCTAAAATCATAATAAGGTCATAGACACCCCAAAACACACCACGAGACACGGTCCTGCCCACGAGAAAGACAAGATCCAGCCTCATCCACCAGAACGCAGGCACCAGTCCCCTCACCAGGAACCCTACAAAACCCACTGAACCAACCTTAGCCACTGGGGGCAGACACCAAAAACAACAGACACTATGAACCTGCAGCCTGTGAAAAGGAGACCCCAAACATGGTAAGTTAAGCAAAATGAGAAGACAGAGAAACACACAGCAGATGAAGGACCAAGGTAAAAATATTAAATGGAAAAAATACTAAAAGCAGCAAGGGAAAAACAACAAATAACACACAAGGGTATCCCCATAATGTTAACAGCTGATCTTTCAGCAGAAACTCTGCAAGCCACAAGAGAGTGGCAGGACATATTTAAAGTGATGAAGCGGAAAAACCTACAACCAAGATTACTCTACCCAGCAAGGATCTCATTCAGATTCGAAGGAGAAATTAAAACCTTTACAGACAAGCAAAATCTAAGAGAATTCACCACCAGCAAACCAGTTTTACAACAAATGCTAAATGAACATCTCTAGGCAGGAAACACAAGAGAAGGAAAAGACCTACAATAACAAACCCCAAACATTTAAGAAAATGGCAATAGGAACATACATATCGATAACTGCCTTAAATGTAAATGGATTAAATGCTCCAACCGAAAGACACAGACCGCCTGAATGGATACAAAAACAAGACCCGTATATATGCTGCCTACAAGAGACCCACTTCAGACCTAGGGACACATACAGACTGAAAGTGAGGGGATGGAGAAAGATATTCCATGCAAATGGAAATCAAAAGAAAGCTCAAGTAGCAATTCTCGTATCAGACAAAATAGACAAGAGACACAGAATGACACTACATAATGATCAAAGCATCAATCCAAGAAGAAGATATAACATTTGTACATATTTATGCACCCAACATAGGAGCATCTCAATACATAAGGCAAATGCTAACAGCCATAAAAGGGGAAATCAGCAGTAACACAATCACAACAGGGGACTTTAACACCCCACTGTCACCAATGGACAGATCATCCAAAATGCAAATAAATAAGGAAACACAAGCTTTAAATGATACATTAAACGAGATGGACTTAATTGATATTTATAGGACACTCCATCCAAAAACAACAGAATACACTTTCTTCTCAAGTGCTTATGGAACATTCTCCAGGATAGATCATATCTTGGGTCACAAATCAAGCTTTGGTAAATTTAAGAAGACTGAAATCATATCAAGTAATATTTCCGACCACAACACTATGAGACTAGATAACAATTACAGGAAAAAATCTATAAAAAATACAGACAAATGGAGGCTAAACAATACACTACTAAATAACCAAGAGATCACTGAAGAAATCAAAGAAGAAATCAAAAATACCTAGAAACAAATGACAATGAAAACACAACGACCTAAAACCTATGTGATGCAGCAAAAGCAGCTCTAAGATGGAAGTTTATAGCAATACAATCTTACCTCAAGAAACGTCTCAAATAAACAACTTAACCTTATACCTAAAGCAATTAGAGAAAGGAGAAGAAAAAAACCCCAAAGTTAGCAGAAGGAAAGAAATCATAAAGATCAGATCAGAAATAAATGGAAAAGAAATGAAGGAAACAATAGCAAAGATCAATAAAACTAAAAGCTGGTTCTTTGAGAAGATACACAAAATTCATAAACCATTAGCCAGACTCATCAAGAAAAAAAGGGAGAAGACTCAAATCAATAGAATTACAAATTAAAAAGGAGATGTAACAACTGACACTGCAGACATACAAAGAATCATGAGAGATTACTACAAGCACCTATATGCCAATAAATGGACAACCTGGAAGAAATGGACAAATTCCTAGAAAAGCAAAGTCTTCCAAGACTGAACCAGAAAGAAACAGAAAATATAAACAGACCAATCAAAAGCACTGAAACTGAGATTAAAAGATCTTCCAAGAAACAAAAGCCCAGGAGGACTAGATGTCTTCACTGGAGAATTCTATCAAATATTTAGAGAAGAGCAAACACCTATCCTTCTCAAATTCTTCCAAAATATAGCAGCGGTAGGAAGATTCCCAAACTCATTGTAGGAGGCCACCATCACCCTAATACCAAAATCAGACAGAGATGTCACAAAGAAAGAAAACTACAGGCCAATATCACTGATGAACATAGATGTAAAAATCCTGAACAAAATACTAGCAAACAGATTCCAGCAGCACATTAAAAGGATCATACACCGTGATCAAGTGGGGTTTATCCCTGGAATGCAAGTATTCTTCAATATATGCAAATCAATCAATGTGATACACCATTTTAACAAACTGAAGGAGAAAAACCGTATGATCATCTTAATAGATGGAGAAAAAGCTTTTGACAAAATTCAACACCAATTTATGATACAAGCCCTCCAGAAAGTAGGCATAGAGGGAACTTACCTCAACATAACAAAGGCCATGTATGACAAACCTACAGCTAACATCATTCTCAATGGGGAACAACTGAAACCATTTCCAGTAAGATCAGGAACAAGACAAGGTTGCCCACTCTCACCATTACTATTCAACATAGTTTTGGAAGTTTTAGCCACAGCAATCAGGGAAGAAAAAGAAATAAAAGGAATCCAAATCAGAAAAGAAGTAAAATTGTTACTGATTGCAGGTGACATGAAACCATACATAGAGAATCCTAAAGATGCTACCAAAAAACTACTAGAGCTAGTCAATGAATTTGGTAAAGTGGCAGGATGCAAAATTAATGCACAGAAATCTCTTCCATTCCTATACACTAATGATGAAGAATCTGAAAGAGAAATTAAGGAAACACTTCCATTTACCATTGCAACAAAAGAATAAAATACCTAGGAATCAATCTACCTAAGGAGACAAAACACCTGTATGCAGAAAACTATAAGGCACTGATGAAAGAAATTAAGGATGATACAAGTAGATGGAGAGATATACCATGTTCTTGGATTGGAATAATAAACATTGTGAAAATGACTCTACTACCCAAAGCAATCTACAGATTCAGTGCAATCCCTAACAAACTACCAATGGCATTTTTCACAGAACTAGAACAAAAAACTTCACAATTTTTGTGGAAACACAAAAGACCCCGAATAGCCAAAAGAATCTTGAGAAAGAAAAACGGAGCTGGAGGAATCAGGCTCCCTGACTTCAGACTATACTACAAAGCTACAGTAATCAAGACAGTATTGTACTGGCACAAAAACAGAAATATAGATCAATGGAACACAACAGAAAGCCCAGAGGTAAACCCACGCACATATGGTCACCTTATCTTTGACAAAGGAGGCAAGAATACAGTGGAGAAAAGACAGCCTCTTCAATAAGTGGTGCTGGGAAAACTGGACAGCTACATGTAAAAGAATGAAATTAGAACACTCCTTAACACCATACACAAAAATAAACTCAAAATGGATTAAAGACCTAAATGTAAGGCCAGAAACTATCAAACTCTTAGAGGAAAACATGGGCAGAACACTCTATGACATAAATCACAGCAAGATCCTTTTTGACCCACCTCCTAGAGAAATGGAAATAAAAACAAAGTAAACAAATGGGACCTAATGAAACTTAAAAGCTTTTGCACAGCAAAGGAAACCATAAACAAGACCAAAAGACAACCCTCAGAATGCAAGAAAATATTTGCAAATGAAGCAACTGAAAACGGATTAATCTCAAAAACATACAAGCAACTCATGCAGCTCAATATCAAAAAAACAAACCACCCAATCCAAAAATGGGCAGAAGACCTAAACAGACATTTCTCCAAAGAAGATATACAGATTGCCAGCAAACACATGAAAGAATGCTCAACATCATTAATCATTAGAGCAATGCAAATCAAAAGTACAATGAGATACCATCTCACACCGGTCAGAATGGCCATCATCAAAAATTCTACAAACAATAAATGCTGGAGAGGGTGTGGAGAAAAGGGAACCCTCTTGCACTTTGGTGGGAATGTGAATTGATACAGCCACTATGGAAAACAGTGTGGAGGTTCCTTAAGATACTACAAATAGAACTACCATATGACCCAGCAATCCCACTACTGGGCATATACCCTGAGAAAACTGTAATTCAAAAAGAGTCATGTACCAAAATGTTTATTGCAGCTCTATTTACAATAGCCAGGACATGGAAGCAACCTAAGTGTCCATCAACAGATGAATGGATAAAGAAGATGTGGCACATATGTACAATGGAATATTACTCAGCCATAAAAAGGAACGAAACTGAGTTTTTTATAGTGAGGTGGATGGACCTAGAGACTGTTATACAGAGTGAAGTAAGTAAGAAAGAGAAAAACAAATACCATGTGCTAATACATATATATGGAATCTAAAAAAAAAAAAAAAGAAGAAAGAAAAGAATGATCAGAAGAGCCTAGGGGGAAGACAGGAATAAAGATGCCGACCTACTAGAGAATGTACTTGAGGATACGGGGAGGAGGAAGGGTAAGCTGGGACAAAGTGAGACAGTGGCATGGACATATATACACTACCAATTGTAAAATAGATAGCTAGTGGGAAGTAGCCGCATAGCAGAGGGAGATCAGCTCGGTGCTTTGTGACCACCTAGAAGGGTGGGATAGGGATGGTGGGAGGGAGGGAGATGCAAGAGGGAAGAGATATGGGGACATATGTATATGTATAACTGATTCACTTTTTTTATAAAGCAGAAACTAACACACCATTGTAAAGCAATTATAATCCAATAAAGATGTTGAAAAAGAAAAAAAACACAAGCTGTGGTACATCCATAGCATGGAATATTACTCAGCAACTAAAAGGAATAAGCTATTATAACACAAAATAACTTAAATAATCCCAAAGACAATGTTATGAGTCAAAAAACCAATCTCAAAAGGCATGTTTTTACCATGAGATCCCATGGTTGACTAGAAAGAAGCAGTGTGGTGTAAGTGCCTGACAATTAGCTTTTTTGATTCTAATAAGAAAGTGCCTGACATTAAGCTTTTGATTGCTGAGGTATACATTTCAAAGAAATCCATCTCAAATAAACCCATTGCCAGCTATACAACTGTATAAAGAGCCAGGCCACCCCACCCATGAAGTTTCCCTTTTAGAAAGCCCTGGTTGACCTAGATAACTGATCATTTGAGTGACCCTGCTTTTCCCTCCCTGTGCTTTAATTCCCACTCTCACTCTCAATAAACAGTGAACTTGTGAAACACTAGGTACCCCACCCTCAACCAGAATAAAGTAAGAACCCCAGATCTGCTAGTGTGTGCTGTTGCTCTCTAGTATGTACTCCTGTTTCCCACCTCCTGACCAAACCTCTTGCTATGTGGCCCACACGATGTGTACTCCCCAGGACCTGTGAATAATAAATCTTGTTTTTTCAAACTTCCCCAGCCTTTTCCAGCTTCTATGGGTTGCCTGCATTCCTTGGTTTGTGGCCCTTCTCCTCCATCTTCAAAGCCAGCAGTGCTGCATCTCTCTGACACTGCTTCCTTCCTCATATCTTTTCTTCTGCCTCTCTCTTCTACTTTAGAGGACCCTTGTGATTACACTGGGCCCACTCAGATAATCCAGGATATCCCCATCTTAAAATGTTGATTAGCATCTTAAATTCCATCTACAACCTCAATTACCCTTTGCCATATAATTGAACACAGTCACAGGTTGCAGGGATTTGCACATGGATGTCTTTGGGGGGGGGGACCATTTTTCTGCCTATCACAAATTCTGTTGTGATCTCACATATACCCTTACAGTTCACCCTCAACCCCACCTTGACTATGCACAAGTAACCAAGTAAGTCTGACCTGATTAACAACTTCTTTATTAAGTTGAGACTGATCCTCTCTTTTTACAGATTCAAAGATGTACAGTTTTTCTAATAGTCTCGTAATAAATGAAGATCTCTTACATCAGATAGCACATAACTTTACTTTTAAGATTATCTTTGTTAAGCAATAAAATCCTCAACAAACTCCAAATGCTAGACCAGCAGTTCCCATTGACTACCAACATTTCAAAAACTTATTTTGGGGATTTAAACTGGGTTTCCAGGTATTTGTTTTCCAAATGAAAACATAACACTCATCTGCTCTCCAAAATCTATCACCTATCCTCATCATTATTTCATAAAAGAACATTCAGCACCAACAAAGTGGAAAAGAACCTCAGAATAATGTATACTTCTTTAAATCACCTTAGCTTAATAAAAAATAAGTTAATTGTTATTTTTCTAATTTTGCTGATCTTTGACCAGTTTTTTTTAATCACTTTTAAGATTGATTTACCTGTTACAACTGTGCCACTGTCCACATGTGTCAAGGACTGGGGACGGCTTCGAAGTTTGCTTTTAAAAGATCTTGGTCTACGTGGTGATGCAGGTGGTAGAGGAATCTCTGATGATTGGACTTTGCCATCTTTAATTGCCCGAAGGCGTTCATAGAGCTCCTGTAACTCCTTATTCTGCTGGGTTTGAAGATTTACCACCTCCTGAATGTGTCTGAAGGAAAATCATGCAGAAAGCATTTTAATGGCACAGGCACCATACAAATGAGCCAAGGAACTCTACCAGTACAAGTAAAGTTTAACAAGGAATTTAGATTAAGAATGTGGAAATACAGAATATTTTCACAATTTAAAGATTTTCAATGCCTTCCTAAGTGTGACATTAAACTAATCAGACATAAACAAAAAGCTCAATAAATTGACAAAAACGAATTTCTAAAACTTCAATACAGTAAAAAATAATTTAAAAAATTAAAGTCTCGGGCTTCCCTGGTGGCGCAGTGGTTGAGAGTTCGCCTGCCGATGCAGGGGACACGGGTTCGTGCCCCAGTCCAGGAAGATCCCACATGCTGCGGAGCAGCTGGGCCCGTGAGCCATGGCCACTGAGCCTGCGCGTCCGGAGCCTGTACTCCGCAATGGAAGAGGCCACAACAGTGAGAGGCCCGCATACCGCAAAAAAAAAAAAATAATAAAAAATTAAAGTCTCATAGTACTGATAATATTAACCTTTTCTTTATTATATGTTGCAAGTATAAACAGGAAAAAAATTTGTAACATATAGTAAAAGGTTAATATTCCGAATATATAAATAGCTCCTAAAAATCAATAAGAAAAAAAGAAACAACTTTATAGAAAAAGGGGGAAAGAATATGAAAAGGTGACTCCAAAGAAGAGGAAATACAAGTAGCCAATAAATATGAGATGATGCACATCCTTAGTATTAATTAGAACACAAAATTTTTAACATCTTAATTGCAGTATAATTGTTTTACAATGGTGTGTTAGTTTCTTCTGTATAACAAAGTGAATCAGCTATACATATACATGCATCCCCATATCTCCTCCCTCTTCTGTCTCCCTCCCACCCTCCCTATCCCACCCCTCTAGGTGGTCACCAAGCTGATCTCCCTGTGCTATGTGGCTACTTCCCACTAGCTATCTATTTTACATTTGGTAGTGTATATATGTCCATGCCACTCTCTCACTTCGTCCCAGCTTACCCTTCCCCCTCCCCGTGTCCTCAAGTCCATTCTCTATGTCTGCGTCTTTATTCCTATCCTGCCCCTAGGTTCTTCAGAACCATTTTTTTTTCTTTTAGATTCCATATATATGTGTTAGTATACATACAACACATATTTTTTTTTTTTTTTTTTTTTTTTTTTTTTTTTAGCGGTACGCGGGCCTCCCACTGTTGTGGCCTCTCCCGCTGCGGAGCACAGGCTCCGGACGCGCAGGCTCAGTGGCCACGGCTCACGGGCCCAGCCGCTCTGCGGCACGTGGGATCTTCCCAGACCGGGGCACGAACCCGTGTCCCCTGCATTGGCAGGCAGACTCTCAACCACTGCGCCACCAGGGAAGCCCCAGAACACAGATTTTTAAAACTATTTTTTATTCATCTGATTGGAATAAAATGAAAAGAATCAATAATATCCAGTCTAATCTTGTTAAGGTGTGGGAAAACAGGCACTTTCATATATTTCTGTTTGGTGTGTAAAATGGTATATCTACACTGGATGACAATTTTAAATGTACAAATCTGTTAACCCAGCAATTCCACTTTTAGGTATCTATCCTACAAAAATACTAACATAAGTATGTAAAAATATAAGGATGTTGCCTTCAACACTTTTTACATAAGCAAAATATGGGATAAAACTGAAATGCCCATTAAGGAGAGATTAAATAAACTTTAAATGGCTATATGCTATTCCAATGTATGGAATAAAGATTATTTGTGCAAACATGAATATGAAGAGGAGACAATGTTAAGTCAAAAAATTGTAGGGTAACATATATTATGATCCCACTTTTATAAAACTCAAAAACTATATATTTGTAAATGCAAGAAAAATGACAGGCAAGATATATACCAAATAGTTCATAGTGGTTGCCTCTGAGGAGATTAGGGCATGAGAAATAGGAGACTGGTTTATGTGCATTTTTACAGTTGTGATATTACGTTTTATAATAAAAAAGATATATTTGGTCTTTGTCCCTGTTCTTGGCACACAGCTCCTAAAACCCTTGTAACTTCCTAAGTGATAAGAGCAATGGGAGAATCTTTTGTTATAATATTTGGTCTTTTGTCCTCAAATAGCTCCAGTTCCTGAAATAGTTCCAGGGTGATAAAGGGAAAAGGAGTGTCTCATTATTCAAAACAAGCCCCTCTGATCACGAAGTGACTTTTGGATAGCCCCTAAGGATGGGTACCTCTAAGGAGGGGAATAAGGATGGAAGTTGAATTAATCACCAATGGCCAACGATTTAATCAATCATGCCTATGTAATGAAGCTTCCATAAAAATCCGTGAACTACAGGGGTTCTAAGAGCTTCTAGGTCGGTGAAGACATGAGGTGCTGGGAGAGTGGCACTTCTGGGAGGCCATGAAGTTCCATGCCCCTTCCCCTATACCTTGCCATCTGGCTGTTCTTGAGTTGTATCCTTTTATAATAAACCAATAATCTAGTAAGGAAACTGTTTTCCTGAGCTCTGTAAGCCACTCTAGCAAGGTAATCAAACCTGGGGAGGGGTTTGTGGGAACCTCTGATTTATAACAAGTTGTTAAGAACCATAGGTAACACTACCTGGACTCATGATGGGCATCTGAAAGGAGGCAGTCTTGTGGGACTGAGCCCTTAGCCTGTGGGATCTGATGCTACCTTTGTAGTTTTCAACCATAAATTTTTTCCATCATTAAAATGTCACCAATCCAAAATTAGTTACCAATCAAATACTTAGCTCTATAAAACCCAAGGCAATCAAATTTGTGACAAAAGAGAAGCAGTCCTTACTTTTCTCGTAATCTTTGAAGCTCCACCTTTAAGTCCTCATCCTCTACTTCTGACTCATCATCACTGCTCATTGGGGAAGACGGTGAATAGAAGAGTGAGCTCTGTGTTTGAACATAGGCTTTTTCTTCACGGAGTGGTAAGCACTTTACTCTCTCTGGACCACTCTTTGCCACTGATTTCCCTCTGCCACCAAGAGTGGCTGAAAATTCACTATTAGAGGTAGGCTGCATCCCAGCAGTAAGTATCTCTCTCTCTTTAAACAACAGTTCAGATCCAGACTGCATGCTACTTCCTGTGGCTGAATTTTCTTCCATTGCCTTTTCTGGAGTCATCAAAGATACAACAGTCTCACAAGCCATACTGAAAGATGAGAAGTTGTCAGCTTGTTTGGGAATTCTTTTATCTTCTTTTAAGGTTTCCTGAAGAGCTTGTAACTTCTGAGAAGAAAGTGAAGGTTGCAGATTGTGTGTGGCAGGTTCCATTTCTACCAATTGAGACTTTGCTGTTTTAGTAAAGGCTAAAGCTTCTTCACTAGGCTGGCTCGTCATTTTATTGAATGCTGGTATGTGTTCTATTCCAGAAGATGTCACTTTCACTGACTGCTGCTGAGGAACTGTAATCACCTGAAATACAAAAAGGCAAAGGTGGCTGGCTCTGCCTAACCAAAGAGTAAACCCACAAAGAAATTCAATATCAATATATAGCACAGACAATTGGATGGTCTTCTGTAATGTACAAACACTGATAATAACAAAACTAAAAAATCCCATCTATACTTGCAATATTAAAAGCTTTGCAATTGGGCCCTTTGCAAAGAGAATTGGCTTCATATTGCTCAAATAAAATTCTGCAATTAAAAAACATTCCATATGTACACCTAAAACTAACACAATATTGTAAATCATCTATACTTCAATTAAAAAATAAAATGAGGGCTTCCCTGGTGGCTCAGTGGTTGAGAGTCCACCTGCCGATGCAGGGGACGCGGGTACATGCCCCGGTCCAGGAAGATCCCACATGCCGCGGAGCGGCTGGGCCCGTGAGCCATGGCCGCTGAGCCTGCGCGTCTGGAGCCTGTGCTCCACAACGGGAAAGGCCACAACAGTGAGAGGCCCGCATACCGCAAAAAAAAAAAAAAAAAAAGAAAAAAAGAAAAAAATTCAATTGCCAAGATTCTAAAGGACATGAAATTAGATTTATAAAAAAGATGACCCAACCACCCACCAAAAAATGATGACCCATTTCTGTGCTCCAGTCCAGCTACTAAAATCCTCATTTCTTTAGATTCGCCTTTAGTGGATGGCTACAGAAGGTGACAGGATGTATATAAGGGGAGAAATTAAATATGATAATGATCTACATTTAAAATAATTACCATCTACAGACCTAGATCTTCAATGCTGTTACCTTTTATAATGCCTTTGTAGATGATTTAACCAAAGACACAAACCTGGAACCGACCCCGCTGAAATGATCCACTCATTGCTTTACATCTACTGAAAGCCCTAGCATCAGCTGTGGACTCTCCTGTCAGAGGAATGGGGTCAGGAGCAACTGGTGATCTCGTATCTTCTGTATCCACTGCAAGTTTTGCCAAATTGTAAGCAGAAAGGAGAAAATTGCTTGTTAAGACAACATTTGTTTACATTACCAAAAATGAAGAAAAGTAGAAAAAGCTTAACTCCTGCTAGACAATTAAAAAAGTGTTAATGTAATAAGCAACATTGTAGAAGTCCCTAATTCTGAATCAGACATTGCAAGATTTATCCCGAGACTTAGTATCTATATGAAATGAATACTTTAAAATCAAATTAGTTACAAAAGGAAAAATAAAATGGCAATGACATTAATGGGACGTGTCACATACATGGGCTACATGGAAAAAGTGGCAAGATTTGTGTATGAACAACAACAAAAAGAAACAGAAGTAAATGAAAAATGATGTTACCTAGTCTATGTCCCTGACTGTAAGCACACTACCTTGACGGACTTTTGATCTCTTGAAAAAGCTGGTTGACTGCCGTAGCCTGTATGCCCAGCTTTTTAATTTGCGAGTCCAGGATTTCTTGCTAATAGGATTTTTGAGACTAGGACAAGTAAAGCTTAGGCCAAAATATCCACCTCCTGTCTGCAGATGAATGGCTCCACCGCTTGACACAGCAGCAGGATAGGCCTCTGGATCCCCTGGAAGTGAAGCATCTGGGGACATCTCCTAATGGAGACAAAAAGAGGAAAACCAAAATGGTAGTAATTTAGGTGAGGTGGAGCAACTGTTTCTACCATTGGAGTTTCTTGTATGGACTAATCAGTAATCAAAAATAGAATGCTATATCCTAAAGGAACTTCTCTAGGCAGAAAACACAAGAGAAGGAAAAGACCTACAATAACAAACCCAAAACAATTAAGAAAATGGGAATAGGAACATACATATCGATAATTACCTAAATGTAAATGGATTAAATGCTCCAACCAAAAGACATAGACTGGATGAATGGATACAAAAACAAGACCCATATATATGCTGCCTACAAGAGACCCACTTCAGACCTGGGAGATATACAGACTGAAAGTGAGCGGAGAGAAAAAGATAGTACATGCAAATGGAAATCTAAAGAAAGCTGGAATAGCAATACTCATATCAGACAAAATAGACTTTAAAACAAAGACTATTACAAGAGACAAAGAAGGACACTACATAATGATCAAGGGATCAACCCAAGAAGAAGTTATAACAATTGCAAATACTTATGCACCCAACATAGAAGCAGCTCAACACATGAGGCAAATACTAACAGCCATAAAAGGGGAAATCGACAGTAACACAATCATAGTAGGGGACTTTAACACCCCACTTTCACCAATGGACAGATCATCCAAAATGAAAATCAACAAGGAAACACAAGCTTTAAATGATACATTAAATGACATGGACTTAATTGAAATTTATAGGACACTCCATCCAAAAACAACAGAATACATTTTCTTCTCATGTGCTCCTGGAACATTCTCCAGGATAGATCATATCCTGGGTCACAAATCAAGCCTTGGTAAATTTAAGAAAATTTAAATCATATCAAGTATCTTTTCTGACCACAACGCTATGAGACTAGATATCAATTATGGGAAAAAATCTATAAAAAATACAAACGCATGGAGGCTAAACAATACACTACTAAATAACCAAGAGACCACTGAAGAAATCAAACAGAAAATCAAAAAATACCTAGAAACAAATGACAATGAAAACAGGACGACCCAAAACCTACAGGATGCAGCATAAACAGTTCTAAGAGGGAAGTTTATAGCTATACAAACCTACGTTAAAAACAAGAAACATCTCAAATAAACAACCTAACCTTGCACCTAAAGCAATTAGAGAAAGAAGAACAAAAAAACCCCAAGTTAGCAGAAGGAAAGAAATCATAATGCTCAAATCAGAAATAAATGAAAAAGAAATGAAGGAAACGATAGCAAAGATCAATAAAACTAAAAGCTGGTTCTTTGAGAAGATAAACAAAATAGATAAACCATTAGCCAGACTCATCAAGAAAAAAAGGGAGAAGACTCAAATCAATAGAATTAGAAATGAAAAGGGAGAAGTAACAACTGAAACTACAGAAATACAAAGGATCATGAGAGATTACTACAAGCAACTCTATGCCAGTAAAATGGACAACCTGGAAAAAATGGACAAATTCTTAGAAAGGCACCACCTTCCAAGACTGAACCAGGAAGAAACAGAAAATATCAACAGCCCAATCACAAGCACTGAAATTGAAACTGTGATTAAAAATCTTCCAACAAACAAAAGCCCAGGACCAGATGGCTTCACAGGCAAATTCTATCAAACATTTAGAGAAGAGATAACACCTATCCTTCTCAAACTCTTCCAAGGTATAGCAGAGGGAGGAACACTCCCAAACTCATTCTACGAGGCCACCATCACTCTGATACAAAAACCAGACAAAGATGTCACAAAAAAAGAAAACTACAGGCCAATATCACTGATGAATATAGATGCAAAAATCCTCAACAAAATACTAGCAAACAGAATCCAACAGCACATTAAAAGGATCATACACCATGATCAAGTGGGGTTTATCAAAGGAACACAAGGATTCTTCAATATACACAAAGCAATCAATGTGATACACCATATTAACAAATTGAAGGAGAAAAACCATATGATCATCTCAATAGATGCAGAGAAAGCTTTCGACAAAATTCAGCACTGATTTATGATAAAAACCCGCCAGAAAGTAGGCATAGAAGGAATTTACCTCAACATAATAAAGGCCATACATGACAAACCCACAGCCAAAATCGTCCTCAATGGTAAAAAACTGAAACCATTTCCACTAAGATCAGGAACAAGACAAGGTTGCCCACTCTCACCACTATTATTCAACATAGTCTTGGAAGTTTTAGCCACAGCAATCAGAGAAGAAAAAGAAGTACAAGGAATCCAAATTGGAAAAGAACAGTAAAGCTGTCACTGTTGGCAGATGACATGATACTATACATAGAGAATCCTAAAGATGCTACCAGAACTACTAGAGCAATGAATTTGGGAAAGTAGCAGGATACAAAATTAATGCACAGAAATCTATGGCATTCCTATACACTCATGCTGAAAAATCTGAAAGTGAAATTAAATTAAATCCCATTTACCATTGCAAGAAAAAGAATAAAATACCTAGGAATAAACCTACCTAAGGAGACAAAAGACCTGTATGCAGAAAATTATAAGACACTGATGAGAGAAATTAAAGATGATACAAATAGATGGAGAGATATACCATGTTCTTGGATTGGAAGAATCAACATTGTGAAAATGAATATACTATCCAAAGCAATCTACAGATTCAACGCAATCCCTATCAAACTCCCACTGGCATTTTTCTCAGAACTAGAACAAAAAATTTCACAATTTGTATGGAAACACAAAAGACCCCGAATAGCCAAAGCAATCTTGAGAAAAAGAAACGGAGCTGGAGGAATCAGGCTCCCTGACTTCAGACTATACTATAAAGCTACAGTAATCAAGACAGTATGGTACTGGCACAAAAACAGAAATATAGATCAATAGAACAGGATAGAAAGCCCAGAGATAATAACCCACGCACATATGGTCACCTTATCTTTGATAAAGGAGGCAGGAATGTACAGTGGAGAAAGGACAGCCTCTTCAATAAGTGGTGCTGGGAAAACTGGACAGCTACATGTAAAAGAATGAAATTAGAACACTCCCTAACCGTACACAAACATAAACTCAAAATGGATTAAAGACCTAAATGTAAGGCCAGATACTATCAAACTCTTAGAGGAAAACATAGGCAGAACACCCTATAACATAAATCATAACAAGATCCTTTTTGACCCACCTTCTAAAGAAATGGAAATAAAAACAAAGTAAACAAATGGGACCTAATGAAACTTAAAAGCTTTTGCACAGCAAAGGAAACCATAAACAAGACGAAAAGACAACCCTCAAAATGGGAGAAAACGTTTGCAAATGAAGCAACTGAAAACGGATTAATCTCCAAAACATACAAGCAACTCATGCAGCTCAATATCAAAAAAACAAACAACCGAATCCAAAAACGGGCAGAAGACCTAAATAGACATTTCTCCAAAGAAGATATACAGATTGCCAACAAACATATGAAAGGATGCTCAACATCATTAATCATTAGAGCAATGCAAATCAAAAGTACAATGAGATATAATCTCACACCGGTCAGAATGGCCATCATCAAAAAATCTACAAACAATAAATGCTGGAGAGGATGTGGAGAAAAGGGAACCCTCATACACTGTTGGTGGGAATGTAAATTGATACAGCCACTATGGAGAACAGTATGGAGGTTCGTTAAAAAACTACAAATAGAACTACCACACGACCCAGCAATCCCACTATTGGGCATATACCCTGAGAAAACCATAATTCAAAAAGTGTCATGTACCACAATGTTCATTGCAGCACTATTTCAATACCGAGGACATGGAAGCAACCTAAGTGTCCCTCAACAGATGAATGGATAAAGAAGATGTGGCACCTATATACAATGGAATATTACTCAGCCATAAAAAGAAATGAAATTGAGATATTTGTAGTGAGGTGGATGGACGTAGAGTGTGTCATACAGAGTGAAGTAAGTCAGAAAGAGAAAACCAAATACCGTATGCTAACACATACATATGGAATCTAAAAAAAAAAAAAAGGTGATGAGGAACCTGGGGCAAGACGGGAATAAACACACAGACCTACTAGAGAACGGACTTGAGTACACGGGGAGGGGGAAGGGTAAGCTGGGACAAAGTGAGAGAGTGGTAGTGCGTATATGGACATATATACACTACCAAGTGTAAAATAGATAGCTAGTGAGAAGCAGTCGCGTAGCACAGGGAGATCAGCTCGGTGCTTTGTGACTATCTAGAAGGGTGGGATACGGAGGGTGGGAGGGAGGGAGACGCAGGAGGGAAGAGATATGGGGATATATGTATATGTATAACTGATTCACTTTGTTATAAAGCAGAAACTAACACACCATTGTAAAGCAATTATACTCCAATAAAAACGTAAAAAAAATAGAATGCTATGTATACTTCTATTAATAGTATCATATCAGACTAAACCTGAAGTATTAAACTTATAGGAATTAAGCCTTCCCCTTTCTTTAAAAATACTATTTAGACTTCAGATAAATAAAACAGCAGAATATTAAACTTCCACCCTAGAATATTTTTTATTATAGCACCTTTGAAAACTGAAAATTAAAATATGAAGGAAATAACCCTCATATGCACCAATTCACTAAAAATGGTTACTTAAACCCTATGATCTTAAAATGGAAAGTTTCATTTATGCTTATATTATCTAAGAGAGTTTAAGATGCCTGACATGCATGATAAACAGAAAAACAAGATGTCTAGGCATTTACATTTACAGAAATATATTACCAAATCAAGTTTCTTACATTACATAAGCACACAGAAATTTACAATGGACCTCAAAATTATTTCAAATTCAAGCTCTAAAAACTGTTAGCATCAGGCCACAGCTGGCTATAAAATCATTCTTCCCTCTTCTTGTCCTCCCATCCCTCCCCTCAAAAATCAGAATTAACTGCTGCTGTATTCTGAGTATTCTAAAAATAAATTTCTTATAATAACTAATATAAGAAATTAATACACAGAGCCAGAAATACTTTGGGAAACATGAGCATGGCCCCTACTAATTTAGAAAATTAAAAGAGTAAAAGTTCAAAGAAAGGGATTCAGCATTTGTCTGAAGGAAGACAGCCTAAGCAGCACTAAGTAAACTGCAGTTTGGGGTAAGCATTATTAACACTTAATTCAGCAGTTATTAAAAGTAAAATTCTGAACAGTTTTTATTTTCCAAAGTCCCATTTTGGACAAGTAATACTACTTTCATAAAGAGGAAAAAACTCTCAATAATATTATGATTTAGAAAGTGTTACATTGGTCCCACTGAAATTACAGAAAAGATTTTTATTAAGTAATAACTGGATCAAGATGATAAATTAAATACAAGTTCTAGCCTCCCTTACCAACCCAAATACACAGGTACAACAGGAAAAACAGATGTAGACACATGCATATAAGTTTTTTAAATTAATTAATTAATTTTTTAGCTGCGTTGGATCTTCATTGCTGTGTGCGGGCTTTCTCTAGTTGCATCGAGCGGGGGCTATGCTTCATTGTGGTGCGTGGGCTTCTTATTGTGGTGGCTTCTCTTATTGCAGAGCACGGGCTCTAGGCACATGGGCTTCAGTAGTTGTGGCACACAAAGTCTAGAACACAGGTTCAGTAGTTGTGGCGCACGGGCTTCGTTGCTCCGTGGCATGTGGGATCTTCCCGGACCAGGTCTGAAACCCGTGTCCCCTGCATTGGCAGGCGGATTCTTAACCACTGGGCCACCAGAGAAGCCCTGCATATAAGATTAAAGGAGGAAAAAGCAGCCTCCTTCAATGCATAATGATATATGCAGGAACTGTTTCAAAATGCAGCAAATTGAGGTGGTAGATATGGGCAGCAGGAGAGAGCGCCCTGGCCAACCAAAAGGATGGGTGGTTGGACAGAATGTTTACAAAGCTATAACAATCTATCTGTCTCCTATCTATCACTTCAGCATCATATTATAACACTCTCCTACTTACTGGCCTTCTTTTGTTTCCTGGAACAGGTATCCACCTATGAATGTCACCATCACATACAAATCCTTCCCTGACCACCCTATATAAAGTAATTCCTTAGTCTTTCTATCATAACCCTTTATTTATTTGTTTAGGATCTATCTTCCCCGACTAGAATGTGAGCTCCACAAAAACAGAGATCTTGACTTATTCACTGCTCAGCAGATATTCACTGAACGGATGAGTGAACTGGTTGGGGCACCTTCCCACCTCATCTCCACAATAAACAAAAGACAGCAGAGGAATCTGCTCCCAAATAAGAGTGGTAAGGAGGAAAATGTTTATTGCCAAGAAAAAGGTCAGTAATGTAGGGAAGAGACAAGATCCAGGAGTAAGGGGAAGCCTTGCTACCTTTGAAGACTAGCTATTGGACCTCCCTCTGGGCAGCATTAAAGACAAGTTGCAATACCCAGTGCCAGGAAGCATGTCCCATGCTTTTCCCACAATTACTGGAGTAAGGCTATAGTAATTATATATAACATTTACAAAGAGACAAACAGGGAATCTTATGGGGGAAAAAGAAAAACTGAGTACACAACGAAGAATCACCAACACTTTTGGGAAACCAGCACTTTAAGAAAACACTAAACTCAACAAACAGCATACCCAGGGAAACAGCATTAATAAGACTTTAATATGTTGAAAGAGATGTGTGAATATACTATATCCATAAGAAAAAGAATGAACTATAGTTACTAGAAATTAAAAATGCAATTCCTTGACATAAAAAAAATAGCTGAATAGGAGATTATAAACAGCTTAAAAGTTGAGACATTCTCCCAGTACAAAAAGCAAAAGGACAAAGAGATGGAAAGCATGAAATGAGGGACTTCCCTGGTAGTGCAGTGGTTAAGAATCTGCCTGCCAATGGAGGGAACACAGGTTCAATTCCTGGTCCAAGAAGATGCCACATGCCATGGAGCAACTAAGCCCGTGCGCCACAGCTACACAGCCTGCGCTCTAGAGCTTGCATGCCACAACTACTGAAGCCTGCATGCCTAAGAGCCCAGGCTCCGCAACAACAGAAGCCACCGCAATGAGAAGCCCACACACTGCGACAAAGAATAGCCCCCACTCGCAGCAACTAGAGAAAGCCCACACGCAGCAATGAAGACCACATGCAGCCAAAATTTTTTTAAAAAGCATGAAATGAAAAGTTAATAGATAAGAAAAACAGGAAATGAAGAAATAAAACTGTCTCTATTCACAGATGATAAGATCTTATATACTGATATTATATAGAAAATCTACCAAAAGCTATCACAGCTAATAAAAAAAACTCAGCGAACTTGAAGGATACAACATGAACAATCAAAAATCAATCGTATTTCTATACACTAGCAATGAAAAATCTGAAAAGGAAATTAAGAAAACTATTTCATTTATTATAACAACAAAGAATAAAATAACAAACAGTGCTGGAACAACTGGATAGCCACATGCAAAAGAATGAAGCTGGACCTTTATCTCACACCATATACAAAAATTAACTCAAAATGATCCTACCATCTGTACTTAATTGTGAAGCAAAATAAAGATATTTCTGGACATTAAAAAAAATTGGTCACACATGCAACATATTTTAAAATATTACTCATAGAAGCATTTCAGGGGGGAAATAAAAAGGAATTCTAGGACACCAGAAACAGTGGCAGGTAATAAGTTTGATCTAGATGTAGCAATGGACACTTGAAACAAACAAAAGAATCCATTTAACCTTGACACTTGGAAGAGTCTCCTGAGCAACAAAGTTTAAATGACAGAGAATTACATTTCTTTCTTTCTTTTTTTTTTTTTTTTTTTTTTCAGTACACGGGCCTCTCACTGTCGTGGCCTCTCCTGTTGCGGAGCACAGGCTCCGGAAGCACAGGCTCAGCGGCCGTTGCTCACGGGCCCAGCCGCTCCGCGGCATGTGGGATCCTCCCAGACCGGGGCATGAACCCGTGTCCCCTGCATCGGCAGGCGGACTCTCAACCACTGTGCCACCAGGGAAGCCCTACATTTCATTTTTTTATGGTTCTAATCATGTTACGTGATTACCAGATAACACAAATAATCATAATATAAATGCTGTTTACTGATTTTCGTTCTTCCAATCAACCTACAGACAAAGCAAAACCGATAAAGAAAAAAATGTAGATGTTATAAACTTTGCCAATGTTAAAAAGTAATTTAAGTAATAAAAATTGGGAGGTGTATGGGGAAGAAAAGTAGAGGAAAGGGAAAATATAATTTCTCTACCCTTCATAGAAGTGAGTCAAATTTTATTGTATAAAATTACTAAAATTGTATATTATTTATAAGTTATTAATAGCAATGACCACAAGAATTAAAACCAGGAACTTAATAGTGTTTGGGGAGTGGGAGTGTTAACACAACAATTCCTTTTAATTTTCTATCCTTCTGAATTTCTTTTGCATTTATGCATTAATTGCATAATTTTAAATTACTAGTTTACCAAAAAATAAGTACTTAAATTATATTTGCTCAATGGAATATTATGCTGTTGTTTAAAAAAGTTAGGTGAGGAGACTTCCCTGGTGGTCCAGTGGTTAAGAATCCGCCTTCCAACGTAGGGGATGCAGGTTCAATCCCTGGTTGGGGAACTAAGATCCCACACGCCATGGGGCAACTAAGCCCGTGCGCCGCAACTACCAAGCCTGTGCGCTATAGAGCCCAAGAGCCACAACTAGAGAGAAGCCTGCGCACCGCAACTAAGACCCAATGCAGCCAAATAAATAAATAAATATATTTTTTGAAAAGTTAGGTGAGGTGGAACTATGTATACTGACATGGATAGATGTCCATAAGTGGGAAAAAAATTTAGAACGCACATGTATGTAAGGAAGTATGTGTATATAAATATATAGTATGTATCTGTGTCTTTGTAAACAGATATAATACATATAAAGAAGTGCTATATAAATATTTGTATATTAGTGAAAACCATGCCTGGGAAGATTTATCAACAGCTGTGTCTATAGGTTTAGAAGTGGGGTGAATTTTACTTTATATACATGCATATATTATTTATATAATAATAACAATAATAAAGAGATACAGTGATAAATATTTTAAAATATGTCTATGATATACTGTAAAATTAAAAAATTAAGTTGTAGACCAATATGTTTATAGCACAATACTATTTTTGTGAATAAGAAGTTGTAGGTTTGTAAGTAGATCTGTATAAGCTTAAGTCAAGAAGGATTAGTACCATATAGTGGATAAGCACCAGATAGTGGTTATCCCTATGAGTTGAAGGAACAGAAAAGAGAAATTAAATTCCTACATTACATAAGTTAAAAAAAACAAGTCATGAGATTATGGGTTTTTTTTCCTTTTAAAATATTTTTTTCAAATAAATAAAAACCCATAAACAAGATTAAATTAAAACCATAATATTTTTAAAAATGAAACTGATAACAGGAATTTTTAAGTGGAAATCTAAAAGCAAGTTCTTCCTACCCACTAAAACAATCTATAAATCAGTCCTGTTCTGTCATTAATACAAAAATAAACATTGCTCACAAGTTCCTAGCTAATTCACCAGAGGGCTCTCTCACCAAGAAAGTTCTACCATCTCTATTAAGTTCTGGGCCCCTGCAGCCTAAGCTATGGCCTTCTTAAATACCTGTGACCTCAGAATCTTGTGACATAGATAATTTCATTTCAAAGGACAGAACTTTAGAAAAGAAGGCATTTCTTTAAAAGCATAGGATAAGGAATTGGTTAGAAAGAATGATACTTACATGTAAACATAATTCGCTGGGTATAGAAGTTATCACATTCAGGTCCCTTTTGAACACTGATATGTTTGCAGGCTGACTCACAGTCACATGGGACAGAATCTTAGAGCCTGTCTGCTGAAAATTAGGGGACTGTGCAGGACTATCTTGAATTCCACAGTGACTGATGCCTATGACTTCTGGCACTGGACATGAGACTGTGTCTTCAGCAGAGGAAGAAAACGGAGAATCTATGCTTTGGGTATCCTTCTGACTCTCAGGATAGATGCTAGATATGCTATGCTCCTGATAGAGCAAATTTCTTAATTTTTCATCCAGAGTTTTAATTCGGTTGTCTGCAAACTCCATTTTTGGAGGTCCTTCCCCGTCTGATTCCAGGACCGTAGAGGACAGCAGGCTAGTTGGTTCAAGGCCAGGGGTCTGAGTGGGAATGACCATCTTAGGAGAACTTGCTTCCACGATCACTGCGGTTTCTCCTTCTTGGGAAATAAACTCTGCATCCATAGTTGGCTGCTGCACCGGTAAGGACTGAGGCTTTTGATCAGACATAAATGCCGGAGTTGTAAGAGAGTTAGGAGCAATCTGAGTTGACTCACCAGGAGCTGCCTGACTGGCAGCTTGGTGACCTGGATACACAGGTAGGAATATGCCTGCTTGGCTGGTGAGTCCCTCACATTCAAGACTGGAACTGCTAGCAACTGGTGCCATTATCTGCTTGTCATCTTCCACTTGATAAAGTATAGCTGGCTGCTTAGTTTCTACACTGGCATATTCAGAAATCTTACCATCAACTACATCTTTGTGTTCTGATGTGGAGGTGTAAAATGCACGCTGGCATGGATTATTTTCTAGAGTGAGCAGCGTGTCCTGTGATATTTCCTTATTACTTATGTTTCTTGGACCTGGAACAATAACAAAGAATGGCTAAGCATGTATGGTAAGTACAAAGCATGGACTAGTACCCAAACTCAAAAGGAACAGGAGGAGCAAGGGGCAAACTAGAACCTGTGTGAAAGTATTCTTATAAATAAAACTCAAAATACACAGAATTCAACCTAATAAGGAGAAAAACCTTTTCCTTTTTTTTCCATAAATATTAAAATTTAAATGGCTTAAGTTCCCTCCTAACATTAATATCTTCAAAAATGCTTATGAAAATTCTCATAAGCATAAAATACCCATGAAAACAAGTTAAAGATACAGTATATATTTTGCATCCCCATCTTCCAGGTCTGGATAAAGGTGGCAAAGAACAAACACTTACTAGAAAGCAGATTTAGCCCAGGAACTGTAGACATGGACTGCTGAAGAGAAGAAGGAGATTGAGCATCACGGTTTCTTATTGTCTGATTGATACAAAATCGCCATCGACCAACTGGGGATGACTGAGGAGCAGATTCATCTGTAGAAAGAATTGGCAAAAATTAATATGCTAATCAATTGTCAATATGTTTACCTATTGACTAAGGAAACCAGGTTAAAACACCGTTTTGTCTTTTATCTCCATTTACAACGCACTAGGATATATGTAACTTATAAGACCAGACCTCCCAACCCTGACTGAAAAATACTCTAACAACTATGCACAAGATATCTTTAGAGAAGGATTTTGGATTCTACGGAAACAAACATTGTATCAATAGCAATTAAAAGCAGGGCAGTTTTGGGAAAAAAACGAAAAGCACTTTTTCCACTAAAACCTACATCTTCTGTTCTGTATCCTGATTATGGTGGTGCTTACACAAATCTATAAGAGGACTAAAATTTACAGAACCCTACACCAAAAGAAAAAAACGTCTATTTTACTGTATGACAACTTAAAAAATAAAGTAAAATAAGCCCCTACATCTGTACTCCTACTTTGTTAACTTATTCAAATAAGTTATTCTCTTTTAAACTTTACCCTACTTTGCCAGTCAGAAATATACTCAGGGACTTCCCTGGTGGTGCAGTGGTTAAGAATCCGCCTGCCAATGCAGGGGACATGGGTTCGAGCCCTGGTCTGGGAATATCCCACATGCCGTGGAGCTACTGAGCCAGTGCGCCACAACTAGAGCCTCTGTACCACAACTACTGAAGCCTGCACTCCTCGAGCCCGTGCTCCACAAGAAGAGAAGCCACCACAGTGAGAAGCCCGCACACCACAACGAAGAGCAGACCCCACTTGCTGCAACTAGAGAAAGCCTGCACGCAACAACGAAGACCCAACACAGCCATAAATAAATAAATAAAAAGAAATCTACTCAGACTCCTGCTAATGAGAAAAAGAAGACAGAGGAGAACCCTGGCATCCTAACACAAACTACATTTGAGGGTAATGGTATCTGGTTCCATGACTCCCACACCACCTGTTGCTTCTTCATGCTGTTATAATTCCTTCAGATGTCCTCATTTGTCTGTGGCTCTCCTCCCCCTCCCAGACACTCTAAATATACCCATGACCAGAGCTGAGAAGAATGGAGAGATAAATTTATGAGAAAAGAAAATAGAAGACACCATTTTTAGTCCCTGGCAGTTTATCTGGTATCTGATTTACAAAAACTTAGTGATCAGAGCAGGTAGAAGCATATCATTGGTAGAATGAAATCAAGATACTAATGCTATTAAAACATGAGGCAAACTTAGAACATAATGATTTTAGTTAAGAAAGTTGTTGTCCATCTCATATAGAGGAAAAGAAAAACTTACCAGTTAAGTTCAAACAGTAAAGCCATTAAAGGTCAGCAGTACTGTGACTGCTTTTCTGGTAACATACCATGCAACAACTCAGAAATAAATTAATCAGGTAAAGAACCAATACTTGGAGGAAATTTGCAGAATGGTTTTACTTCTCACTTTTTTTACTTCTTATTTCTGGGCTATAAAGTCCTTTCAAAGTGTGGGAAAACCTACATTAACAATTTATCAAATTCCTTTATTGGCTAACATCTTTCCCAAGGTGTGTACATTAAAAGTTTCCAAATGTCTTGCTTCAAAAGCCAAATAGTAAATTTTATTAAGTATACTTACTGCTGGTTTGAGTGGATGCAGAATTTATCTGTACTTGTTCAGATGATCCTGTCTGAATTAAAAATGAATAGATAAATAAAGAAGTTCCTGATACATATCCGAGAAGACCTATTTGCTAAGCAATTTCTCTTACTTGGCTACTGCTGGATTCCATAGTAATAGAGTCAACTCCAATGGCTCTTTCTGCAGCAGAGTGGACATGAAGGATCTCCTGGGCTTGACCTACGATAGCCCTCAATTCTTCTACAAATTTTTCTTTTTCACTTTCCAGGACAAAGTTATCTTCAACCTATCCAAAAGTAAAAGTAAGTCTATTCACAAGAATGAATTTAGTTTCTTCAAAATTATAATATGGTGACTACCATAAAGAAAAATAAATTAGGTATTTAGATCTAAATGCCACAACAGAATTAACAAAGACCAGCAATAAAATGCCACATAATACATTAAATTATTCTATTTTGAGACCACTGATATTTTCAGATTGGCACTACCTACCAGAAGCCAGCATTTTTAAAAAATCTGGCATTCTATAAATTGATTGCCATTTGAAGAACATAACTGAGGTAATGTTTACGTTTAAAACTAGGATGTCCAAACGCAAAAGCTTTTAAATAAAAAAAAACACAAAATGAAGCATCTCTAAAGATGATAAAGAATTGGCCTAGAGACAGTTCAGAAAATACTACATTGAATAAGAGGCAGACTGACAAAATTATTAACTTTTAAAATGTTAAATTCTGCTTGGCCAGGAATGTATATACGAAGAAAACTGGCAGAAACAAAAGCATTATGTACTCTTCGTGCCACCCTAGATCATTCCCATTAAAAAAAAGAGGAGGGGAATATTAACTTAAGCCTAACAATTCAAAGAAAATACAAAAACTAAATGAAATGATGAACATTACTTGAACACCTATATGTAAGATGTTATATCAGTAGCTAATACATTAGAATTACCTGGGGAACTTTACAAACTATTAATGCTTAGGCCTCATCTCCAAAAATTCTGATTTAATTAGGGACCCAGGCAACGGAATTGTTTTTGTTTTAGTTTTTGTTTGGGGCTTTTTGTTTTTTGGCTGCGCCACGTGGCTTGCAGGATCTTATTTCCCCGACCAGGGATTGAACCCAGACAACGGCAGTGAAAGCACCGAGTCCTAACCACTGGACCACCAGGGTATTCCCAACAGAATTGTTAAAAAACTCTTCCAGTGATTTTGACATGCAGCTAGGCATAAGAAGCACTGACCTAGATCCTCTCTTAATGAAACTCCCTCATATTTTACACATAAATATACAGAAACCAGAGGAGGTATAGTGACTTACTCTTGATCATAACCAATTTAGTTCTGTACAAATTTTAAAAACTAGCAGTACCCTAAAAAAAGATGGCTCTGAATAAATGGGGGGAGAGTTAGAGAGGAAAAAGAGACAGAATGCTTAAGAGAAAATAATTTGGTTTTACTGTACTTACCATATAGTCTGCAATATCCTCTGGTGCATCACCATCAACATCAAACTTGAAGGTGACCATCTTGTTATTGTGTGTCTCCAGTTGACACTCCACCATGTTGTCTCCAGAGATTGACACCTGGGCACAAACATGTCACTAGTTTAAGAGTCAGTCATTGTCTTCTCTTTGTAAATGGTGCAGGAAACATTTGGATGAGCTCACATACGATATATGAAAAAAATGGTTTAAACTGTTCAGAATCTAAAAAGATTGTTTTTCCCTTGATGAAATACTGCCTAAACAACTATTGTATGACAAATCTAAGGCTCAAATTATTCAGCAAAAAATAAGTTAGAAATGTGAACCTGTGGGAAAGAAAAGGAACACAACTTTTATGAAAAGGCAAAAAAAAAAGTTACAACGGTCACTATAGCTACCTGCAATGCAAAGATCTAAATCTGGTCATTCATTTCCAAAATTCTCCCACAAATTGACCCTTTAAGCTAAAGAAAATGCACTGCTAATGGAAATGTAAACTGGTCCAGACTTTATGGACAGCAACCTAGAAATACATATTTAGAAACTTTAAAAAAATCTTCATACCCTTTGACCCACTAATTCTACTTCTAGGAATCTATCATAAGGAAATAATCAGGTATATATACAAAGATTTGTGTTCAAGAGTGTTTGCTGCAGAGTTTCATAATACCCTATACTCACCTCCACAGCAACATCGCCCCTCCCTGACCCCCCCAGACCTCAACATGCACTCTTAACCAAATCATATTTATACACTGACCTGAAGGACAGTAAGCTGAAATTTAGTCCCCTTCTCTGATCGAGGACAGGAAGCTCTTCTTTGTTTGATCCGATCTTGTTTGCCATTTCCACTTGGGTTATCAGGGGTATTGGTGTTTTCCTTCACAGCTGCCACATCATTATTCAAACTATTACTCAAAAAAAAAAGCAACTCCAATTCAATTTCTCAGAGAAGAAATGATTCTCAAAGTCCAATATTTAACCCAAATCAGAGTTAACATCTGAAATTCCTTTGTGGATAGAATCATTCCATCTTGATGGTAAAATTCTAAGAAAAACCCTCAATTATAAAATCATAAATAATGTTTAAATAAAATATATAAGTAGTACAATATCTCTCAAAAAGTTATGACTGCACAACTCTGCAAATATACTAAATGCCATTGAATTGTACACTTTAAATGGGTGAAAATCTAATGGTATGTGAATTATATCTCAATAAAGCTGTTTTTAAAAGTTATGAAACACTGAGATTATATTGTACGTATCAGGCCAACATCTCACAGTAGTGAGAGTGAAAGAAAAACACTGCTAGTGATGGACCTCTGTGGAACCTTTTATCAGGGGATGTTCCTGATCAATTTTTTTTTAAATTTTGTTTGTTTGTTTTTGTTTTTTTTGTTTTTGCGGTACGTGGACCTCTCACTGTTGTCGCCTCTCCCATTGCGGAGCACAGGCTCCGGATGCGCAGCCTCAGCTGCCATGGCCCACGGGCCCAGCCACTCCACAGCATGTGGGATTCTTTCCAGACCAGGGCACGAACCCACGTCCCCCGCATCGGCAGGCGGACTCTCAACCACTGCGCCACCAGGGAAGCCCCTGATCAATTTTATTTTGTTTGTTTTGGGGTTTTTCTTATTTATTTTTTTTATTTTTCTTATTTATTTTTTCTTATTTATTTCAAATAAAACTTCTAAAAACCAATTCTCACTCAAAATATAGCTGTTTATGTAACAAACTCAACAGGGGATACATGAGGTGTGGAAGACAGGAATAGTGCAAGAAACAGAAAAAGAAATGAAAATGAGATAAAGAAAATGTAGTGTGTATATACAATGGAATATTATTCTGCCATAAAAAAGAATGAAATCTTGCCATTTGTAACAACATAGATGGAACTTGAGGGCATTATGCTAAGTAAAGTAAGTCAGAAAGAGAAAGACAAATACCATATGATCTCACTTATATGTGCAATCTAAAAAAACGAAAAATCTCCCAAGCTCATAGATACAGAGAACAGATCAGTGGTTGCCAGAGGCAGTGGTGGGGGGAGGGGGTGGAGAGGGAGCGAAATGGGTGAAGGGAGTCGAAAGGTACAAACTACCAGTTATAAAATAAGTCATGTAATGTACAGCATGGCAACTATAGTTAATAATGCTGTATTGCATATTTCAAAGTTGCTGAGAGTAGATTTTAAAGTTCTCATCACAAGAAAAAAAATTTTGTAACTATGTATGGTGATGGATGTTTAAACTAGACTTATTGTGGTGATCATTTCATAATATATACAAATGGTGAATCACTCTACTGTATATCCAAAACTAATATAAGGGTATACATGAGTTTTACCTCAATAGAATGAAAGGAAGGAAGGAAGGAAGGAAGGAAGGAAGGAAGGAAGGAAGAGGGAAGGAGGGAGGGAGGGAGGGAGGGAGGGAGGGAAGAAGAAAAAATACACCATAATTTTGGTTAAAAAAAACTGAAAATGAATGATGTGAAAATGATTCAACATGATTAATTCTAACTAGTTATATTTTCAGTTTCAAGTCAATATGATTATGACAGGGCAGACTAACTTTCAGCTGATCTGTGTCAAAGGTATTTTTCAGCTTTTTCTTTAATAAATTTGAAGATATTTCAATAAATAACAAAAATTCCAATAAATACATTTGAAACTTAAATGAGATCTATAAGCAGTAGATATTTTTTAAATTAATTTTTAGGTTAAGTCCTTTCTCCTAAAAACTACTCAGGAAGTATCTATATAAAGATATACAAGAAAAAATAAAACGAACTCCTAAAACTTTTTCTATGTCCCTGTGAAAAAGGATTTTCATAAATATAAGTGGAGGAAGAAAATACATTAATACTGCTCTTAGCTTTTTAATAGACAGAGAAATAGCAGTAATAAATAACACCTTCAGAGGAGAAAAGGGACATAATTCTAATCAATGCAGCTGTATCATTCACTTTGCAAAGTTATCTTAAAACACTAGTTTAGGGTTTGGGATAAGATGGCAGAAACTCAACTCTCCCCATTCCTCCCCACTAAGTATAACTAAAAAATCTGGAAATAATACAGTAGAATATCACAGGAGGGCACTGAAGAGTGAAAAGATGAAGGCAGACTAGCTAGGGACTCCCAGGACTTGAGGAAAAATATAACAGCTTGGCGTCTCCTGACTCCTGGGCCAAAAGGCAAAGGTAGCCCAAGCCCAGTGGTCTCCTGAACCCCAACCTAGCAACAGAAGGTGATTCAGGTGGGCCCTTTCCTCCCTTGGTGATGCTGGTGGGAACCCTACCAGTAGCATGTGGTCTGGAGAGCTGGCTTAGGGCAGCGGGCCTAGAGAAGTGCTCTCCAACCCCTTGGTCCAGCAGTGGGTCCCAATGGTGTCAGGTGAACCAAGCAGATCCGAATAATAATACAAAGACTCTGAAAACTAAATTGTCATTAGAACCATAGTCCACAGAAGTAGACCAGGACCTTTGCACCTAAACACAATGACTGACTGCTAAAATAGAGTATTTAAATAGGATCCAGAGTATCCTAACATAATGTCCAAAATGTCCAGGAGACAAATGAAAATTCTCTGTCATACAAAAAACCAGGAAAATCACAACTTGAATGTGAAAAGACAATCAACAGATGCCAACACCAGGATGAATCAGATATTGGAATTACCTGACAAGGATTTTAAAGCAGCCATTATCAAATTGTTTCAATGAGCAATTACAAATACTTTTGAAGCAAATGAAAAGCCAGAAAATCTCATAATAATAGAAGATATTAAGAAAGAAACAAATGGAAATTATAGAAAGAGTACAATCATAGAAATAAAAAATGCACTGAGTGGGCACAATAGCAGAATGAATAGGACAAAGGAAAGAATCAGTGAACCTGAAGACAGAACAAGAGAAATTAACCCAATCTGAACAAGATAGAGAAAAATATTAGTTTACAACTACCAAATGACAATATAATCATATATCTGGTTGTAATTTATTTCTTTAGATTAGCTGGAACTTTAAATTACATTATTTCTTATTTCCTTTTTAAATTCTTATAACATTTTCCTAAGAACAGAATATGATGGGAATTCCCTGGCAGACCAGTGGTTAGGACTCTGTACTCTCATTGCCAAGGGCATGGGTTCAATCCCTGGTCAGGGAACTAAGATCCCACAAGCCACGGTGGTGCAGCCAAAAAGAAAACCACCCCAGAATATTATAATAATGTGAACAAGAAAATGGTCAATAATTTCATAGTCCATATGATATTTATTAACATAAAAAGTAAAAATAATATCTACTATTTTTATTGAACATACACACAAATACTAGAACACTGAAACTTCTTCAGTCAGGACACACTAAGCACCTAATGAATGCAGTACTTCAACATACCCTCATCGCTTTCATGGTATTAATTTGAAGATACTCACCTTCGAACTAAATCCGGTTTTAGAAGAGTTGCTGTTTGTTCAGCTCCAACTGCTTGGGATACAGGCTGTAAATAGCACAGAAATAAAACTTATTATGATAACAGCAAAACTTTAAGCTGAAGGTGCAATTTGCTATTATTGCAGAAAATGTGTTTGTTACATTTCATACTTTGGTTACCACACAAACCAGGTAAAATGTCTACATTACTGAATGTCTATATCAATCCTATTATTGATGTTACTACCAAACATAAAGAAAAATAAAATGTAGCAGTATTGATATTCATCATGACTTTTTCATTTAAAAAGACAGCATTTATTTTATACTTTTGTTTGTGTTATTTTTCAATGGCTTCCAGTCCTGACTGTAAAACTACTAATAAAAGGAAGAGTTGCTACCATTCCAGAAACAGATAAATCAATGATTCAAGTTTTAACATATTGTATGGTCTCTCTCTCTCTTGTTCCCTTTTCACTAAACTACTGCCAACAATTCCTTTGAGATGTTAGTATCCAGCAGCTGCAATACTGGCATCTAGGAGAAAAGTTTATAAAGGCAAATGCCAACCCTGCTGGAAAATAATGTTAAACATTTATCTAATCCATCCTATGCATTGCCGCTGGTGACAGTACAGTGACTTTAAAATGCAAATCTACCAAGATCAATCACTTACCTACCTAGTTTAAACCCTCTATGATGGCCCCTCATCTTCTATAAGGTTAAGTTCCTTTGGATGGCAAATAAAGTCCTCAATGAACTGGTTCCTGCCTCATTCTCTAGCTCTTCTCTTCTTGAAGCCACACTGAACTCTAGCTCCTCTGAATGAGTTGGGCTTTTTCATATACAGTGACTCTACTTATATTCCTTCAACTCCCTGGACTATTTCAACTACTCCTTAGTCCTGTCCATTTAGCAAATATCTGAATGGAACTCCTGTATACAAGAAGGCTCTATTACAATGGGTTCCAGAAAGACCAGCAAAATCACCTTGGAGTCTCTTTAAAAAACACATATACCTTATCTCATATCTTGGTTTCTAAACTAAAAGGGATAAAGGTTCCTTGGAGAAATGGCTGATTCCAGCACTGGGGCAAAGAAAATATAAGATGAGCCTGGATCATCTTGCTACCCACCAAAGTAAAGAACTGCTCACAGAACGATGGGAACATATCAAAAGCACACTTGACCCACCCTGAAGGGGTTCCCTATACCCAAATATGGAAAAATTGGGCATGAAAATAAATAATGAGTAACAGAATATAATGCATTTAATAAAATAATCCAAGAGTTCATACTGATACAAACAAAAGAAAGCTCTTACAATACAAAGCCAAATAAATATAAGGAATGACGAAGTTAGAAAATCATCAATGGATGATAAAACTAGTGGGTGAAAGTTGGATGAGGAAAAAGATATCTACATAGTTTCAAAATATCTCCCCACAAATCATTTATTCATTAAAAAGCAAAACATGGTAACTTTACAGTGGAAGAACTTGGCAGCCTCCACCTTAACCAAGTAATCAAATTTAACCTCAGAAATATTGGGACAAATTGACATTACATGGCTCCTAATATGATACAATGCACAAAGGTTACAACATTGTTTGCATGGTATTCCTGACAAAAATGCATGATCTGAATGTGGGGGAAAAAAGGAAACTTCAAACACACTCAAATTGAAGGGCATTCTATTCGGTTGGCCGAAAGGTTCGATCGGTATTTCCGTAAGATGGCTCTAGTAGCACTTAGTTGTCTTTAACTGCATTCGAAACAGTTTTCTTAGATTGTATGTGACAGGTGTCATATCAGCCCGCATTAAAAAAAAGACTTATCAAAACTAGTGAATTTTTGTGTATCCATTTGAATATTGAAGATGGAAGAAAAAATGCAACATTTTCCGCATATTATGCTTTATTATTTCAAGAAGGTAAAAACATAACTGAAAACGCAAAAAAAAATTGTGTAGTGTATGGAGAAGGTGTTGTGACTGATCAAATGTGTCAAAAGTGGTTTGTGAAGTTTCATGATGGAGATTTCTTGCTGGACAATGCTCCACAGTTGGGTAGACCAGTTGAAGTTGATAGCCAGCAAATAGAGATATTCATTGAGAACAATCAACATTATACCACGCAGGAGACAGCCGACATACTCAAAATATCCAAATCAAGCGTTGAAAATCATTTGCACCAGCTTAGTTATGTGAATTGCTTTGATGTTTGGGTTCCACGTAAGTTAGGCAAAAAAAACCTTCTTAACCATATTTCCTCATGCGATTCCCTACTGAAACGTAATGAAAATGTTCTGTTTTTAAAACAAAGTGTGGGGCTTCCCTGGTGGCGCAGTGGTTAAGAATCCGCCTGCCAATGCAGGGGATACGGGTTCGAGCCCTAGTCCGGGAAGATCCCACATGCCATGGAGCAACGACACCCGTGCATCACACCTAGTGAGCCTGCGCTCTAGAGCCCGTAAGCCACAATTACTGAGCCTGCATGCCACAACTACTGAAGCCTGTGTGGCTAGAGCTTGTGCTCCGCAACAAGAGAAGCCACCACAATGAAAAGCCCGTGCACCACAACAAAGAGTAGACCCCACTCTCCGCAACTAGAGAAAGCCCTTGCGCAGCAACGAAGACCCAACGCAGCCAAAAAAATAAAGAAAATAAATAAAGAAAAATTTTTTTAAAAAGTGTGATGGGAGATGAAAAGTGGATACTGCACAATAATACGGAACGGAAGAGATCATGGGCCAAGTGAAATGAACCGCCACCAACCACACCTAAGGCTGGTCTTCATCCAAAGAAGGTGATGTTGTGTATATGGTGGGGTTGGCAGTCCTCTATTATGAGCTCCTTCTGGAAAACCAAATGATTAATTCCAACAGGTACTGCTCCCAGTTAGACCAACTGAAAGCAGCACTCGACAAAAAGTGTCTGGAATTAGTCAACAGAAAACGCATAATCTTCCATCAGGATAACGCAAGACCACATGTTTTTTGATGACCAGGAAACAACTGTTACAGCTTGGCTGGGAAGTTCTGATTCATCCACCATATTCATCAGACATTGCACTTCGGATTTCCATTTATTTCGGTCTTTACAAAATTCTCTTAATGGAAAAAATTTCCATTTCCTGGAAGACTGTAAAAGGCACCTGGAAGAGTTCTTTGCTCAAAAAGATAAAAAGTTTTGGGAAAATGGAATTATGAAGTTGCCTGAAAAATGGCAGAAGGGGGGACGAGGGGAAGATGGTGGAAGAGTAAGACGCGGAGATCACCTTCCTCCCCACAGATACACCCGAAATACATCTACGTGTGGAACAACTCCTACAGAACACCTACTGAACGCTGGCAGAAGACCTCAGACCTCCCAAAATGCAAGAAAGGCCCCACGTACCTGGGTAGGGCAAAAGAAAAAAGAATAAACAGAGACAAAAGGATAGGGACGGGACCTGCACCAGTGGGAGGGAGCTGTGAAGGGGGAAAGGTTTCCACACACTAGGAAGCCCCTTCGAGGGCGGAGACTGCGGGTTGCGGAGGGGAAAGCTTCAGAGCCGCGGAAGAGAGGACAGCAACAGGGAGACATTCCCTGTTGTCCCTCTGCGGAGACATTCCCGCAGAGAGGATCAGTGCCGACCAGCACTCACCAGCCCCAGAGGCCTGTCTGCTCACCCGCCAGAGCGGGCGGAGCTGGGAGCTGAGGCTCAGGCTTCGGTCTGAGCTCAAGGAGAGGACTGGGGTTGGCGGCGTGAACACAGCCTGCAAGGGGTTAGTGCACCTCGGCTAGCCGGGAGGGAGGGAGGGAGTCCGGGAAAAAGTCTGGACATGCCGAAGAGACAAGAGACTTCTTCTTCCCTCTCTGTTTCCTGGTGCACAAGGAGAGGGGACTAAGAGCGCTGCTTAAAGGAGCTCCAGAGACGGGTGCGAGCCGCGTCTAACAGCGCGGACCACAGAGATGGCATGAGACGCTAAGCCTGCTGCTGCCGCCAGAAAGAAGCCTGTGTGCGAGCACAGGTCACTATCCACACGCCCCTTCTGGGGAGCCTGTGCAGCCCACCACTGCCAGGATCCTGGGATCCAGGGACAACTTCCCTGGGAGAACGCACGGCGTGCCTCAGGCTGGTGCAACATCATGGCGGCCTCTGCCGCCGCAGGCTGGCCCTGCACTTCGTAGCCCTCCTCCCCGTGGCGTGAGTGAGCCAGAGTCCCCAAAGCAGCTGCTCCTTTAACCCCCGTCCTTTCTGAGCGAAGAACACACGCCCTCCGGCGACCCACATGTAGAGGCAGGCCAAATCCAAAGCTGAGCCCCTAGGAGCTGTGCGAACAAAAAAGAGAAAGGGAAATCTCTCCCAGCAGCCTCAGAAGCAGTGGATTAAAGGTCGACCATCAACTTGATGTACCCTGCATCTGTGGAATACATGAACAGACAACAAATCATCCCAAATTGAGTAGGTGGATTATGAGAGCAAGATTTATGATTTTTCCCCTTTGCCTCTTTTTGTGAGTGTGTATGTGTATGCGTCTGTGTGAGATTATGTCTTTATAGCTTTGCTTCCACCATTTGTCCTAGGGTTCTATCCATCCATTTTTTTTCTTCCTTTAAAAAAAAATTTTTTTTCTTAATTATTTTTATTTTAATAACTTTATTTTATTTTACCTTATTTTATTTTATTTTATCTTCTTTCTTTCCTTCCCTCCTTCCTTCCTTCCTTTCTTCCTTCGTCCCTCCCTCCCTCCCTTCTTTTCCTTCCTTCCTTCCTTCCTTTCTTCCTTCCTTCCTTCCTTTCTTTCTTTCTTCCTTTCTTTCTTCCTTTCTTCTTTCTTTCTTTCTTTCTTTCTACTTTTTCTCCCTTTTATTCTAAGCCATATGGATGAAAGGCTCTTGGTGCTGCAGCCAGGAGTCAGTGCTGTGCCTCTAAGGTGGGAGAGCCAACTTCAGGACACTGGTCCACAAGAGACCACCCAGCTCCACATAATATCAAACTGCAAAAATCTCCCAGAGATCTCCATCTCAACACCAGCACCCAGCTTCACTCAATGACCAGCAAGCTACAGTGCTGGATACCCTATGCCAAACAATGAGCAAGACAGGAACACAACCCTACCCATTAGCAGAGAGGCTGCCTAAAATAATAATAAGTCCACAGACACCCCAAAACACACCACCAGACGTGGACCTGCCCACCAGAAAGACAAGATCCAGCCTCATCCACCAGAACACAGGCACTAGTCCCCTCCACCAGGAAGCATACACAACCCACTGAACCAACTATAGCCACTGGGGACAGACACCAAAAACAACGGGAACTACGAACATGTAGCCTGCAAAAAGGAGACCCCAAACACATTAAGATAAACAAAATGAGAAGACAGAAAAACACACCGTAGATGAAGGAGCAAGATAAAACCCCACAAGACCTAACAAATGAAACGGAAATAGGCAGTCTACCTGAAAAAGAATTCAGAATAATGATAGTAAAGATGATCCAAAATCTTGGAAATAGAATGGACAAAATGCAAGAAACATTTAACAAGCACGTAGAAGAACTAAAGATGAAAAAAGCAATGATGAACAACACAATAAATGAAATGAAAAAGACTCTAGATGGGATCAATAGCAGAATAACTGAGGCAGAAGAACGGATAAGTGACCTGGAAGATAAAATAGTGGAAATAACTACTGCAGAGCAGAATAAAGAAAAAAGAATGAAAAGAACTGAGGACAGTCGCAGAGACCTCTGGGACAACATAAAACTCACCAACATTCGAATTATAGGGGTTCCAGAAAAAGAGGAGAAAAAGAAAGGGACTGAGAAAATATTTGAAGAGATTACAGTTGAAAACTTCCCTAATATGGGAAAGGAAATAGTTAATCAAGTCCAGGAAGCACAGAGAGTCCCATACAAGATAAATCCAAGGAGAAATACGCCAGGACACATATTAATCAAACTGTCAAAAATTAAATACAAAGAAAACATATTAAAACAAGCAAGGGAAAAACCACAAATAACACACAAGGGAATCCCCATAAGGTTAACAGCTGATCTTTCAGCAGAAACTCTGCAAGCCAGAGGGGACTGGCAGGACATATTTAAAGTGATGAAGGAGAAAAGCCTGCAATCAATATTACTCTACCCACCAAGGATCTCATTCAGATTTGATGGAGAAATTAAAACCTTCACAGACAAGCCAAAGCTGAGAGAGTTCAGCACCACCAAGCCAGCTTTACAACAAAGGCTAAAGGAAATTCTCTAGGCAAGAAACACAAGAGAAGGAAAAGACCTACAATAACAAACCCAAAACAATTAAGAAAATGGGAATAGGAACATATATATCGATAATTACCTTAAATGTAAATGGACTAAATGATCCCACCAAAAGAAAAAAACTGGCTGAACGGATACAAAAACACGATCCATATATATGCTGTCTACAAGAGATACACTTCAGACCAAGAGACACATACAGACTGAAAGTAAGGGGATGGAAAAAGATATTCCATGCAAATGGAAACCAAAAGAAAGCTGGAGCAGCAATTCTCATATCAGACAAAATAGACTTTAAAATAAAGACTATTAGAAGAGACAAAAAAGGACACTACATAATGATCAAGGGATCGATCCAAGAAGAAGATATAACAATTGTAAATATTTAGGCACCCAACATAGGAGCACCTCAATACATAAGGCAAATACTAACAGCCATAAAAGGAGAAATCGACAGTAACACATTCATCGTAGGGGACTTTAACACCCCCCTTTCACCAATGGACAGATCATCCAAAATGAAAATAAATAAGGAAACACAAGCTGTAAATGATACATTAAACAAGACGGACTTAATTGGTATTTATAGGACACTCCATCCAAAAACAACAGAATACACATTTTTCTCAAGTGCTCATGGAACATTCTCCAGGATAGATCATATCTTGGGTCACAAATCAAGCCTTGGTAAATTTAAGAAAATTGAAATTGTATCAAGTATCTTTTCCAACCACAACGCCATGAGACTAGATATCAATTACAGGAAAAGATCTGTAAAAAATACAAATACATGGAGGCTAAACAATACACTACTTAATAACGAAGTGATCACTGAAGAAATCAAAGAGGAAATAAAAAAATACCTAGGAACAAATGACAATGGAGACACAACGACCCAAAACCTATGGGATGCAGCAAAAGCAGTTCTAAGGGCAAGTTCATAGCAATACAAGCCCACCTTAAGAAGCAGGAAACATCTCGAATAAACAACCTAACCTTGCACCTCAAGCAATTAGAGGAAGAAGAACAAAAATACCCCAAAGCTAGCAGAAGGAAAGAAATCATAAAAATCAGTTCAGAAATAAATGAAAAAGAAATGAAGGAAACTATAGCAAGATCAATAAAACTAAAAGCTGGTTCTTTGAGAAGATAAACAAAATAGATAAACCATTAGCCAGACTCATCAAGAAAAAAAGGGAGAAGACTCAAATCAATAGAATTAGAAATGAAAAAGGAGAAGTAACAACTGACACTGCAGAAATACAAACGATCATGAGAGATTACTACAAGCAACTATATGCCAATAAAATGGACAACCTGGAAGAAATGGACAAATTCTTATAAATGCATAATCTGCCAAGACTGAATAAGGAAGAAATAGAAAATATGAACAGACCAATCACAAGCACTGAAATTGAAACTGTGATTAAAAATCTTCCAACAAACAAAAGCCCAGGACCAGATGGCTTCACAGGCAAATTCTATCAAACATTTAGAGAAGAGCTAACACCTATCCATCTCAAACACATCCAAAATATAGCAGAGGGAGGAACACTCCCAAACTCATTCTACAAGGCCACCATCACCTTGATACCAAAACCAGACAAGGATGTCACAAGAAAGAAAACTACCGGCCAATATCACTGATGAACATAGATGCAGAAATCCTCAACAAAATACTAGCAAACAGAATCCAACAACACACTAAAAGGATCATACACCATGATCAAGTGGGGTTTATTCCAGGACTGCAAGGATTCTTCAATATACGCAAATCTATCAACGTGATAAACCATATTAACAAATTGAAGGAGAAAAACCATATGATCATCTCAATAGATGCAGAGAAAGCTTTTGACAAAATTCAACACCCATTTACGATAAAAACCCTGCAGAAAGTAGGCATAGAGGGAACGTTCCTCAACATAATAAAGGCCATAGATGACAAGCCCACAGCCAACATCATCCTCAAAGTTGAAAAACTGAAAGCATTTCCACTAAGATCAGGAACAAGACAAGGTTGCCCACTCTTACCACTCTTATTCAACATAGTTTTGGAAGTTTTAGCCACAGTAATCAGAGAAGAAAAGGAAATAAAGGAATCCAAATCGGAAAAGAAGAAGTAAAGCTGTCACTGTTTGCAGATGACATGATACTATACATAGAGAATCCTAAAGATGCTACCAGAAAACTACTAGAGCTAATCAATGAATTTGGTAAAGTAGCAGGATACAAAATTAATGCACAGAAATCTCTGGCATTCCTATATACTAATGATGAAAAATCTGAAAGTGAAATTAAGAAAACACTCCCATTTACCATTGCAACAAAATAATAAAATACCAAGGAATAAACCTACCTAAGGAGACAAAAGACCTGTATGCAGAAAATTATAAGACACTGATGAAAGAAATTAAAGATGATACAAATAGATGGAGAGATATACCATGTTCTTGGATTGGAAGAATCAACACTGTGAAAATGACTCTACTCCCCAAAGCAATCTATAGATTCAATGTAATCCCTATCAAACTACCACTGGCATTTTTCACAGAAGTAGAACAAAAAATTTCACAATTTGTATGGAAACACAAAAGACCCCGAATAGCCAAAGCAATCTTGAGAACGAAAAACGGAGCTGGAGGAATCAGGTCCCCTTACTTCAGACTATACTACAAAGCTACAGTAATCAAGACAGTATGGTACTGGCACAAAAACAGAAAGATAGATCAATGGAATAGGATAGAAAGCCCAGAGATAAACCCACGCACATATGGACACCTTATCTTTGATAAAGGTGGCAGGACTGTACAGTGGAGAAAGGACAGCCTCTTCAATAAGTGGTGCTGGGAAAACTGGACAGGTACATGTAAAAGTATGAGGTTAGATCACTCCCTAACACCATACACAAAAATAAGCTCAAAATGGATTAAAGACCTAAATGTAAGGCCAGAAACTATCAAACTCTTACAGGAAAACATAGGCAGAACACTCTATGACATGAACCACAGGAAGATCCTTTTTGACCCACCTCCTAGAGGAATGGAAATAAAAACAAAAATAAACAAATGGGACCTAATGAAACTTCAAAGCTTTTGCACAGCACAGGAAACCATAAACAAGACTAAAGGACAACCCTCAGAATGGGAGAAAATATTTGCAAATGAAGCAACTGACAAAGGATTAATCTCCAAATTTAGAAGCAGCTCATGCAGCTCAATAACAAAAAAACGAACAACTGAATCCAAAAATGGGCAGAAGACCTAAATAGACATTTCTCCAAAGAAGATATACAGACTGCCAACAAACACATGAAAGAATGCTCAACATCATTAATCATTAGAGAAATGCAAATCAAAACTACAATGAGATATCATCTCACACCAGTCAGAATGGCCATCATCACAAAATCTAGAAACACTAAATGCTGGAGAGGGTGTGGAGAAAAGGGAACACTCTTGCACTGCTGGTTGGAATGTGAATTGGTATAGCCACTATGGAGAACAGTATGGAAGTTCCTTAAAAAACTACAAATAGAACTACCATATGACCCAGCAATCCCACTACTGGGCATATACCCTGAGAAAACCATAATTCTAAAAGAGCCATGTACCAAAATGTTCATTGCATCTCTATTTACAATAGCCCAGAGATGGAAACAACCTATGTGTCCATCATCGGATGAATGGATAAAGAAGATGTGGCACATATATACAATGGAATATTACTCAGCCATAAAATGAAACGAAATTGAGCTATTTGTAATGAGGTGGAGGGACCTAGAGTCTGTCATACAGAGTGAAGTAAGTCAGAAAGAGAAATACAAATACCGTATGCTAACACATATATGTGGAATTTAAGAAAAAAAATGTCATGAAGCACTTAGGGTTAAGACAGGAATAAAGACAGAGAGCTACTAGAGAATGGACTTGAGGATATGGGGAGGGGGAAGGGTAAGCTGTGACAAAGCGAGAGAGTGGCATGGACATATATACAATACCAAACGTAAAATAGATAGCTCGTGGGAAGCAGCCGCACAGCACAGGGAGATCAGCTAGGTGCTTTGTGACCACTTAGAGGGGTGGAATAGGGAGGGTGGGAGGGAGGGAGTCGCAGGAGGGCAGCGATATGGGAACATATGTATATGTATAACTGATTCACTTTGTTATGAAGCAGAAACTAACACACTATTGTAAAGCAAGTATACCCCAATAAAGATGTAAAAAAAAAATTAAAACCAGGAGCAGAAACATTAATTAGATAAATGCTAATGCAAACTGGAAGTAGACCTCTTGCCCTATGCTCCCTTCAAGGTTTGCGTATTTTGCTGTAGGTTCACCGTCCATATATTTTCTGAATGAATGAATGAATCCATGAGTTTAACCAAATATTCACATTTAAATATTAGAATGTTATTAAAGCAAGTTGCAAACGGTGTTCAACATGATCTAATATTTAAATATATATTATTTTGTATATATTCAACTATTATGTTGAATATATTATTTTACTTATTATTGTATTAAATGGATTGCTTATATATTATTATATTGAATATATTATTTTTGTATATGTACATATATAGGAAAGAAAAATAATCTGGAGGGATATACAAAAAAAATGACAGAAGGTATTGGAACAAAAGAGTGAATACGTTGTTCAATAAAGTTCTTGGTGAAAATGAAAAATGTGTCTTTTATTTTTACTTCAAAACCAAAGGCACTTTTTGGCCAGCCCAATACAAAATAACTGACCTTTATTCTTCAAAACTATCAATGCTATAAAAGACAAATGAAGGCTGAGGAACTGTTCCAGATTAAAGGAGATAAAAGAGACAAACAGTACAAGGCAATGTATGATCTTCAATTAGATCCTGGATCAAGGGGGGGAAACTGCTATAAAGGACATTACTTGGACAACTGGTGAAATTTTAATGTGGACAACAGATTAAATAATAGTATTACAGTCATGTTAAATTCCCTGAATTTGGTCATTGTATTGTGGTTAAGAAAATATCCTTGTTCTTATAGCAATGATATATTTAAGGGTAAAAGGACATTATGTCTGCAACCAGCTCTATACATCAGAGGGAAAATCGTGTGTGGATGAATGGATGGATGGATGGACGGACCGACCAACTGACCAACAGATCAATGGACTGTCATCCTCTAATGTCTTTTATCATAGCCTTCTTTATCATATATGTTTAATGCCTGACTTTAAGGACTCTGAATGATTCATCTTTGTATTCTCAGTGCCCCTTAACACAGTGCCTGGAACATTTTAGGCTTCCAATAAATATTTGAAGGTATTGACAGAAAGAAATAAGAAAGAAAATGATATAAAAAAGGCTGTGCCACACACATGTTTGTGGTCCCATATTACTAACCCTGGACATCAATCCTAAGGAAATAATACAAAGGAAGAAAAAAGTACACAGTATAAAGTTTGTTTCATAGTAAATGTTCAATAAATGGTAGCTAACTCTGTTTTTATTGTGGTATTATGCACAATAAAAACTGGCATCAAGTTGTTGTCCAGGAATAGGGAAAGAGGTAAATATGAATACTTATTTCACTACTGTGTGGCCACTGAAAACTAGAATTGTGAAGTCCAAGTAAAGGCAGGGAAAATTACTTAACAATGAATGAAAAAAGCAGAAAACAAAACTGTACATATAATTACAACCACTTATGCATATGACAAAATCTTGGAATATAATAACAAATATCATAATACTACCATGTTAAAAAAATAGCATTCTTTGGTGATTTTCCCCCATTTTACTACTTTTTATAATGTTACTACTTACATTTGATTATTTAAAACTTTCAAAGGATAGCAAATACTAAGTGTAGAGGAAAATAGGCACTTTCATAAACCACTGGGATTTATGGGATTGTAAATTGCTTAGACCTTTCTGAAGGGTAATTTGACAATATGTATCAAGTTTTTAAAAGGTCTAGCAATTTTATTCCTAGAAATCTATCCCAAGGAAATAATTAAGAGTGCATAGAAAGATTTAGCTACAAGAATGTTCCTCACAACATGGAATATAATTACAAACAGCAAAAAAATAGTCACTTGTTTCCTTTATCTGCTCCATTAAATAAATAATGGTACATTCATACTAAAGGATATTATGCAGCCCTTTTAAAATGTGCTTAAACATATAAGATGTTACAAGTGAAAAAAGATTGTAAAAGAGTATATATACATTATGGTTAGATTAAAATTGCATGTATGCATAAGCATATAAAATGGTCTGGAAGAATATACACCTGGTGTTAAGCAAGCTTAACTATATTCATCTTGCTTTGGTAATAAGAAAAAAATTAATTCAATTTTGTACAGATTTATCAACCCTGAAATCTGATAATCTCAGTGCAGGTCCCCATTATTTCAATGCACAACTTTATAGTTATTTTAGACAAAAGTAAGAATGAAACATTTCACTAAATTTGAAAAACATCTACAAATGGCCCAGCATCTATTTGCAAATAATAATTTTGAAACTCCTAGAAATATTATGACAGAACTTGGTTTGAAGCTGGCATATAAAAAAAGCAGATGAACCAACTATTAGCCATGATTCTGAGGACCAACAGAAAGTAGCATTAATAATCCTGTTAATAATTATAAGTGGTTATAAAATATAATTCCAGATTGTTGCCATAGTAACTATCTTTTGTTTACTTTGCCTCCAGATTTATGCATCAGGACACCATGGCACTGCTCCATCTTGCTGGGACTCACCATAATTTTTTAAAGTTCCTTTAAGGCAAACATTTGTTAAAGTTGGATACATTTGTTGAATCTTGTGTGTACCAAAAAAAAAAAAAAGAAATCTCTTTGCCAAAGTATTTGCTCTCAATGTTTAAACAGTGATTATATTAAAGAGTTAATTGTCTAATCTATAATTAGAAGCTAGTCTAATTTGTCCAGGAAAAAAACCTCAGTATGAACTGACCAGGTTAGAGGGGGAAGGGGAAGGCAGGAAATGGTATATTATGCTCATTTCTCCCCAACCCTCACCTTCAAATCCAAATGAAAGACAGGTACCAATCCCTTTTCCTAATGAGACCTTGATATCCGGATATCTGAGACCTTGATAACTAGGTAGCAAAGTTCAAAAAAACTAAAGTACCTATACTCACTTGCAGAATGAGGACAAGGCCAAAATGAGAAGCAAAACTAGGCCTGAATTCCATGGGCCACACCATTCTCTCCTCTCTATCTTGGCATTTAAAAATGCTCTCTTGAACTTGTTTCTTTTCTTTTTTTTTTAACATCTTTATTGGAGTATAATTGCTTTACAGTGGTGTGTTAGTTTCTGCTGTATAACAAAGTGATTGAACTCGTTTCTTGATCTTTCTCACCCATGATACTGTGAGCTCTTTGAGGGAAGAGACTGTATCTGTAAGATTTATCACAATATTCCCAATGCCTAACCAATACCTGAAATAGGAACAGCTGCTCAATAATGCCTTTCACTATTATAATGTTCTTATTTTATTATTGTTTTTATTTTTATTATAGCAACAAAACAACCACTATTTATTGAGCATTTATTAAATGCTAAGTACTTTATATACATTATTTAACTAAATTCAACCCTTATGATAACTCTAAGCAGTAGGTATTATTACTTTCATTTTACCAATGAGGAAGCTGAGGCTATAAGTGATGGAGGCAAAAACTGAAAGAAAGAAAATTAATGAATAGACAAATGACCCCAAAGAATACTGAAGAGCAGAGACCCCTTGTGCATACCACAGAAGCTTTTCTGTTAGTTCCTAACCCTTCTCTCTCCTTTACTTACTTCACTATTACTTGCCCTCCTCCCATCAGTGGTTCTTAGCCCTTGGATGCACTTTATAATCTTAAGGGAAGCAAAGGAATAGGGGAGGAAAAAGTGGACAAAAGAAAACAGAAGGAAAGAAAATGCAAGCTCAAGCACATTCCAGAAATTCTTACTCAGTTATTCTGGAGTGAAGGAGAGCAGTAAAAGTGGGAAGTATTTTAAAACATTTTATAAACTGCCTTATTGTATTACTAACACTACAAAACATGTCTCTTCCACGAAGTGCTTTTAACAACCATTATTTCTTGAGCACTTATTACATGGCAGGCACTTCTCACATGTACCTCATCTACTCCTAAAAAGCCTACAAAATAGGCATTTTTTCTGACATTATGAAAAATTTCCAACATACAGAAAAGCTGAAGAATTGTTCAGTGAAAACCTATATATCCACCACCCACAGTCTATTGCATTTTATTATATTTGCATTATCACATGTATATCCATCAATCCATCTTATTTTTTATGCATTTCAAAGTAAGTTGCAAATGCAAAAGAGGCATTTTAAAACTTCGTTTTACAGATAAAAAGAACCTAAACTAAAAGAAATTAAATAACTTGCTTCAAATCACATAATAAACAATTCAAAGAGCCAGAGTTCAAATTCAGGTCTAACTAAAGACATACAGTAGCTCAAACCTATATGTATGTTGTATATACCTGTTTAACAGTGAAATTTTTGCTTATTTAATTAAAGAAAATTATCACTGTGTTATGACGCCCACTTCCATATTTTTATATTTATAAAGAACCCTGCACCTATAAAGTCATTGCTTATCTAAGCCCAATTTTTGGCCAAGCCAAGATTCCGAATAATGAAATTTACCCTAAGAAATAACTGATCCACACACAGCACAGTTCCTTGGATAAACTCACATAATGACACCCAGGCTATTAAACAGGCAGGAATAAAAAAAAGATGAAAACACACCAGCACCACAAAGACTGACAGACAAGAGTAACAGAAACTAGGAAGAAATTTCATTAATTACAAGGCATGTAGAACTGGATTGAAGAAAACATTACCCAGGTTTCACTCCCGGACCTCTCTAGAGATCACCTCATGAAAGGGAACCTAACTCAAATGAGACTTATACTTCATACTTCCCCCTTGATATCTGCTGTTAGTTGAGTTATCGAGAGTCTGTATCAACCAGCAAATTGATCATGCACTACTCTTGTCTCAGCTCCTCTAAGCTTTCTATCGCTATTTGGAGAGAGCAACTAACATTGTTTTTTGTTTGTTTGTTTATTTGTTTTAATGGTAGGAGTGAGAATTCATATTGGAGATAAAAAGGAGGAGACTAACTGAGCCATCTGGCTTTCTAGGAGGAAGAGTCCTCACAAGTAAAGCCAACTCAGCAAGGATACAGAAAGGAAAAATTTTGGTATCCATACATGTTAGAGAATGTAGTCTTTAATATATTTGATTATTACAAGCATTAGAGAACTCATTATGGGGATAAAAGTAAACCACACCTCAGCACAGAGGAACTACAATAGATCAATACCTACTAATACACAGAAAGTGTACATCTCCTTGTCCTCAAGCTATAGATCTGTGAAAGAATTTAATTATCACTCAAGAGGACAACAGAATTCAAAGAAAATCTACATGAAGTCAGAGGGTTGGGCAGGGAAGTCCAGATCCTATAGAGCTTTCAGGCCACTAAGTACAGTATTATGACTTTTACTGTGAGTGAGATGGCAATGCGAGGTTTGGGGTAGGGTTCAGATATGATCTGACTTGCATTTTTTGAAAGTATCGCTCTGCTTCCTATAATGAGAAAAAGGGTATAAAAGAGCAAAAGCAGAAGGAAGAACAACAGTTAGAAGTCTAATGCAATGATTCAAGAAAGAAATTAGACTAGCATGATTATCATTATGCTAGTGATTATGGTGGAGGTGGTGAGAAGTAGTCAGGTTGTAGATGTATTTTAAAGGAAGAGACAAAAGACTCTCTGATGATCTGAAGTCAGATATGAGAGAAAGAGAGGAATAAAAGATGGCCACAGATATATGGCTTGAGTAACAAGAAAGACAGGGTTCCTATTTGCTGAGAAGAAGACAACTGTGGAAAGAACAGGCTTCAGGTGGTGGTGGGAGGGGAGTGCAAAAAAATGTTTAACTTTGGACGTATTAAATTTGAAATGCCTATTATACAATAAAGTGGAGATGTTGGGTGTATACTGGAGAAACATACCAAAAAATTTTTTTTCCCTAGAACACAAAGTCAAAAGCAAAATGGGCTGGAGGTATCAGTTTGAAATACACACACACACAAGCATGCACGCACACACTCTCATCTGTCCACTGAGAACCCTAGAAGTTATGACTCCCATGTACCATCAAACACACCCAACATCCAAATTCTGGTTCCTAAATTACCTTCCTCACTAAAAGGAATCAGGGCCCCATGGAGAAATAACTGATTCCAGGGCTAGGGAAGGGAAAGCACAAAATGAGCCTGGAATATCTTGCTATGCCAGAAAGTAAGGAAGTGCTCAAAGAATAATGGGGATATGACAAAAATACACAAGAGCCACCCTGAATGGGCCCCCATTAACCAAATCTGGGGCACCTTAACCATCAAAATAAATAATGATAATATTATATCACACTCTATTAAATAAAATAAAGCCTCATGAATCCATACTGACATGAACAAATGACTGAATGACTGAATAAGTAAAGGAAGGAGAAAGGCCAACTAATAAATATAAGGAGGAATGATGAACTTAGAAAATCATCAACAGATACTAAAACTAATGGGTGAAAGTTTTGATGAGGAAAGGGACATTTACAGAGTCTCAAAATATCTCCTTACAAATAACCCGTAAATTATAAAGGAAAAAATGGCAACTTTATGGTGGAGAAACCTGGCAGGTCCTACTTAAAACAAGTAATAAAAGTTAACATCACCAATATTGGCATCACCAATATGCCTCCTAACAAGATGTCCTAAGAAGAATACAATGTCACTTACATGGTATTCCTGCCAAAAACGCATGATTTGACTCTAACCATGAGGAAACTTTAGTCAAACCTAAAATGACAGGCATTCTATAAAAAACTGGCCTCTGCATTTCAACACTGTAAAGAACAACAAAGCCTGAAGAACTGGTTGAGATTAAAGCAGACTAAAGAAAAAGATAAACAACTCAAAAAAAAAAGAGTTGACTAGGCACACTTCACAAAAGAAGATATTTGAATCTCTAATAATTACATGAAAAGATGCTCAATATCATTACTTATCAGGGAAATGCAAGTTAAAACCACAATATACACCACATCACATCCACCAGAACAGCTAAAATTTAAAGGACACACAATACTAAGTGTTGATAAGGATGTGGAATAACTGTAACTCCCTGACATTGCTGCTGAGAATGCATTATGGACCACTACTTTGGAAAACTGTCTGGCATTATTTAGTATAGCTAAACATACCTTTATCCTGTGACCTAGCAATCCCACTCCTAGGTACATACACAAGAGAAATGAATGCAGGTGTCTACAGGTGTGTCTACAAACATACAGGAGCATTCACAGTAGCTTTATTTTATAAGAACCAAAAGCTAGAACAAATCATTTTTTAATTTAATGTAATTTTTTATACAGCAGGTTCTTATTAGTTATCCATTTTATACATATTAGTATATATATGTCAATCCCCATCTTAATATACATCAACAGACTGGATAACTGAACTGTGGTATATTCTACAACTGAACAACTCATAGAAAAAAAATGAAACGAACTACTGATACATGCAACAATGTGAATGAATGTCAGTGAACCTTCTAGGGAGCTGGAAATGCTCTATATCTTCATTTGCATTTCACAGAGGAATACATATGTAAAAACTCATCAAGCTGCACATTTAAGATTTGGATACTTCAATGTATATATGCCTTATATAATTCAATTTAAAAAACAGAAATCTTTTAAAAAGCTGGTATGATCCAATTCTGATAAAATAAATACTAAAAAATGTGTATGCATAGAGAAATGTCTGAAAATTTTCAAAGGTTTTAATTTCTCAGAGGTGGGATAACAGGTAATTTTACTTTCTTTATACTTTTCTGTATTTTCAAGAGGATTTATAAGAATAAAAGTTACTTTTGAAAAGCTATTTTCAGACTTCCCTGGTGGTCCAGTGGTTAAGAATCCACCTGCCATTGCAGGGGACACGGGTTTGATCCCTGGCCCAGGAAGATCCCACATACTGCAGAAAACCTAAGCCCATGCGCCACAACTACTGAGCTCATGCACCACAGCTACCGAAGCCCGCGCGCCTAGAGCCCATGCTCCACAACAAGAGAAACCATCCCAATGAGAACCCCGTGCACTGCAACGAAGAGTCACCCCTGCTTGCCACAACTAGAGAATGCCCGCGCACAGCAATGAAGACCCAGCGCAGCCAATAAATAAATAAAATTATTTAAATAAAAAGCTATTTTCATATGAGGAAATAAAATATCCATACCAAGACATATAAAAGATGTACACCAAATTTTTCACTTATGAGAGTAAAAAAATGCCACCTATAAGCACTTAGGAAAAAGGAAGCAAAAATCTGACTGGCTTTAGGTTTCTCTTGTGCAGCATTAACTCTAAGTCAAAAGAACAAAATATCTTGTAGATATAAAGAAAAGGTTGTTAACTGATTTTTTGTGTACTCAGCCAAGTTATATTTCATGTATAAATGTAAACAAAGGGTCAGTTTCAGATACCCAAAGAATTAAAAATTGTACACCCAAGTAACCTTGAAAAATTACACAAAGCCATTCTTCAAACTACATAGGTACTTACCAAAATTAAGAATCAAGAATAGGGAACTTGTGGTATAAATACTGGTGTTGTATACTAAAACCAATAATCAGTATTAAGTTCAAATAGTTAAAACTGTGTTTTAAAATTGGATGTACACATAAAATCTGAAAACAGGGCTTCCCTGGTGGCACAGTGGTTGAGAGTCCACCTGCCGATGCAGGGGACACAGGTTCGTGCCCTGGTCCGGGAAGATTCCACATGCCGCGGAGCGGCTAGACCCGTGAGCCATGGCCGCTGAGCCTGCGCGTCCAGAGCCTGTGCTCCGCAACGGGAGAGGCCACAACAGTGAGAGGCCCGCGTACCGCAAAACAAAACAAAACAAAACAAAACAAAACCCTGAAAACATAACATGCATAGTATGATAAACTTTCATAATTGCTATCCCCCCAAAACAGTAGTCTGCCTTTTCCTTAAATACCTTATATAATAGTAATCTACAGATAATCAGCCTCTCAGCTCTTTCCACCAACCTCCGAAATCGAAGATTTCGACGGTGCTGCAATTTCGTAGGGCGGTTCCCTCCTGGAGAATGAGATCAACCTGAAAGGTTCCCATCCCTTCAAAATCCTCAATATTTCCAACTAATTTACATTACAAAAGGGCAAAGGCTGAATAATGTGGCTGTAAATCAATCCAAATGACTAATGTCCTCAACATTACCAGTTTCAACATTATGAAGATATACTAAGCAATACGTACCTTTTGGGAACATTTTTTGACAATGTTCAGCAAATACACCCACTGTTTAGACCAATTTCCCTTCAATTAGAGGAAAGTAATTTCACATAAATACAACATTGCACTAAATACCGTTTTTATATAAATGGTCTGATACCCTGGAAGCCACAATCTTTCTCTCCAGGGAAAGAAATAACTTTAATTATCAATTTTTACACAAACATTTTTATTTAATGGAATTAACTTCTTTATAGAGGAAGTTACAATGAATAGATTTAATGAGATGACACTGCTGATATATAGTAGGTCCTCAATGTCAGCTCTCTAACTATAAGATTTATTCTTTCGAATACCTTAGAAACTGATTACATAACATATTAAAACTGTCTCTACCAGAATAAACTTGTTGATTGTTTTAATCATATGCATACACAGTAGGCCCGTGGATGTTTTTGAACAAACCGAACACTGGAGAATCTTTTGCCAGTTAACATCAGCATCATACACATTAACAGAATCCATTCCTCATATAGTTTCTACACTGTCCTGAAAGCACTAGAAGAATAGAAATATAACAAAAGAGAAGGTAAACATCTCAAAGGCACTGATACCTTCAGTAACTATCTTTATGGGTCTTAAACATACTATGGTTAGAATTAAAATCACCTGACTGAAGACTGAAACAAATATATTATTTCACTGATTAAGAAACCAGAGCTGAAAATTATAATGACTCCATTAAGATCAGCTATGAAACAGTAGTAAAAGAGGAAATGCTAATAAGAATCACAACTTCCAGAGTAATCTTACAAATATACAACTCAGATATGCTAACACGTAGATTTATCTGTGAAAACAATTAATACATGGTATCATTTCAATGACTCCTGATGCATTCAAAGTCTGAAATCTGGCCAATCCTGTCACTGCTTTTAAAAAAAAAAAAAATCAACAAAAACCTGAATGAAACCCCTGCTAGTAGTTGTCAATGATAAATGTTTGCAACAACAAAAATCACAAAGTGACCTTTCCCTTAAAATGTTAATCCACATTACTCATGCAGATAAAAAATTCTAAGAGACTGATTCAATACAGTAACAATGAACACATACATCCACTCTGAAAAGCAACAGAAATGATGTTTTTAAAAAACTAGAAGAATAAAGTCATAACATCTCAGAAAAACTCGTAAATGGTGGAGAATCTCCAAAGGAACAGAAACCAATAGATCACATCCATAGGGAAACAGAATCTACAGAAACCAAAGCTTCAAACACATATACATATAGGAGAAAACTACTACAAAGTTAGGAGTGATTTGGGAAGCACCAAACCTACTCAACAGACACCAGAAGCATGAGGTGGCCTTGAGGAATTCATCAATTCATCAAATGGGAAGGTAAATGAAGAGCAACTGGGCAATTCTATCCACCCCCAACCCGCTGTTGTGCTAAGTAATGAGCAGCAATGAAATTTGCCCAAAAAACTCAAGCTGTAGCCTGGGAGGAAGGACAGATCTACAGGTGACAACTGAAGAAAATATGCTCCCTCAATAACCTGCCCCTCCTCTGCCAAGACTGGAGGGAGGCAGACTACTGTAAACAAATCAGAAAGGTGAGTAGGATCCTTAAATACAAAGGACCAGAAAATCAAGAATACCCAAACCCCTGAGAAACACCAAGGCTCAGAAGAAGAGAAGCACCAAATTCAACAGAGATTAAGAACTTTAGAACACTTAACTTCAAGTAGGTACTTAATGTTGCCTGGCAATCTTACTTCCTTTCATTCTACCATTCTCCTAGAAAACTATACCTTCTCCTCTATCCTCAAACTTTTAATACACACTCCCTTCCCAAACTCATGCTCAGATGACCTTGCTTCTACTTCACTGAGAAAATTAAAAAAGCAACAAGGAGAAAATTGCCATAAGCTACCACATCTACTCACCCAATAGCATTTGTGCCCATACTCTCTGCCTTTACCCATATTATTATGGACAACCTGTCTGGGCTCCTATGCTAAGGCTAGCCCCTTTATTTAGAAACTAAACTTTATCTCCTTCCACCTTCTCAAGGATATCACTCCAGTAATTCTCCTTTCTCTCTCCTACCTCACCATTTTTTCCCTCACACCTGAATCATTCCTATTACTAATATGATACTGTACCTCCTTTACAACAACCCTTTCGACCAGAGCTCACTGAGCACAACCAATTATGAAACTGGGGCAGGAAATAATAGAATAGGCCTGGAACATCTTCTTGTATAAAGATAAGTTCAAAGAATGATGGGGACCTGACAAAAGTACAAAAGAACCAGCTTGAAGAGGATCGCACTAGCCAAATCTGAGATAGCTGGTGCATCAAAATAAATAATGACTGCCAGGGTCCTGTGATCCAGGGACAACTTCATCGGGAGAACACACGGCGCGCCTCAGGATGTTGCAACGGTACACCAGCTTCTGCCACCACAGGCTCGCCCCGCATTCTGTACACCTCCCTCCCCCCAGGCCTGAGTGAGCCAGAGCCCCCTAATCAGCTGCTACTTTAACCGGGTCCTCTCTGAGCGAAGAACAGACGCCCTCAGGCAACCTACATGCAGAGGCAGGGCCAAATCCAAAGCTAAACCCCAGGAGCTGTGCAAACAAAGAAGAGGAAGGGAAATCTCTCCCAGCAGCCACGGGAGCAGCAGATTAAATCTACACAAACATCTTGATGTACCGTGCATCTCTGGAATACCTGAATAGACAACGAATCAAACCAAAACTAAGGCAGTGGACTTTGGAAGCAACTGTAGACATGGGGTTTGCTTTTTGCATCTAATTTGTTTCTGGTTTTATGTTTATCTTAGTTTAGTATTTACAGTATATTATCATTGGTAGATTTGTTTATTAATTTGGTTGCTCTCTTCCTTTTTTTTATATAGATACACATATTTTTTTTTCCTTTTTCTCTTTTTGTGTGTATGGGTGTGCTTCTTTGTCTGATTTTGTCTGTATAGCTTTCCTTTTACCATTTGTCCTAAGGTTCTGTCTGTTTTTTTGTTTGTTTGTTTTAGCATAGTGTTTACCACTTGTTATCATTGCTGGATGTGTGTTCTGGTTTGATTGCTCTCTCTTTGTTTTTTCTTTTATTACTTTTACATATTTTATTAATTTTTAATAATTTTTAAATTTTAAAAATTTTAATAACTTTATTTTATTTTTTGTTTTTTCTTTCTTTTTTCTCCCTTTTCTTCTAAGCCCTATGGCTGACAGGATTTTGGCATTCCAGCCAGGTGTCAGGACTGTGCCTCTGAGGTGCGAGAGCCAAGTTCAGGACACTGGCACACCAGAGACCTCCCAGCTCCACATAATATCAGACGGTGAAAGCTCTTCCGAGATCTTTGGAAAAGATCTCCATCTCAATGCTAAGACCCAGATCCACTCAACGACCAGCAAGCTCCAGTGCTGGACACACTATGCCAAACAATTAGCAAGACAGGAACACAACCCCACCCATTAGCAGAGAGGCTGCCTAAAATCATAAGGTCACACACACCCCCAAAACACACCACCGGACACAGTCCTGCACATCAGAAAGACAAGATCCAGCCTCATCCACCAAAACACAGGCACCACCCACCTCCACCAGGAAGCCTACACAACCCACTGAACTAACCTTAGCCACTGGGGGCAGACACCAAAAACAACGGGAACTATGAACCTACAGCCTGCAAAAATGAGACCCCCAAACACAGTAAGTTAAGCAAAATGAGAAGACAGAGAAACACACAGCAGATGAAGAAGCAAGGTAAAAACCCACCAGACCAAACAAATAAACAGGAAATAGGCAGTCTACCCGAAAAAGAATTCAGAGTAATGATACTAAAGATGATCCAAAATCTTGGAAATGGAATGGAGAAAATACAAGAAATGTTTAACAAGGACCAAGAAGAACTAAAGAGCAAACAAACAATAATGAACAACACAATAAATGAAATTTAAAACTCTCCAGAAGGAATCAATAGCAGAATAACTGAGGCAAAAGAACAGATAAGTGACCGGGAAGATAAAATAGTGCAAACAACTACCGAAGAGCAGAATAAAGAAAAAAGAATGAAAAGAATTGAGGACAGGCTCAGAGACCTCTGAGACAACATTAAACACAGGAACATTCAAATTATAGGGGTACCAGAAAAAGAGGAGAAAAAGAAAGGGACTTAGAAAATATTTGAAGAGATTATAGTTGAAAACTTTCCTAATATGGGAAAGGAAATAGTCAATGAAGTCCAGGAAGTGCAGAGAGTCCCATACAGGATAAATCCAAGGAGAAACACGCCAAGACACATATTAATCAAGCTATCAAAAATTAAATACAAAGAAAAAATATTAAAAGCAAAAAGGGAAAAAAACAAATAACATACAAAGAATCCCCATAAGGTTAACAGCTGATCTTTCAACAAAAACGCTGCAAGCCAGAAGAGAGTAGCAGGACATATTTAAAGTGATGAAGGGAAAAACCTACAACCAAGATTACTCTACCCAGAAAGGATCTCATTCAGATTTGACAGAGAAATTAAAACCTTTACAGACAAGCAATATCTAAGAGAATTCAGCACCAGCAAAACAGTTTTACAACAAATGCTAAAGGAACTTATCTAGGTAGGAAACACAAGAGAAGGAAAAGACCTACAATAACAAACCCAAAACAATAAAGAAAATGGTAATAGGAACATACATATCGATAACTGCCTTAAATGTAAATGGATTAAATGTTCCAACCAAAAGACATAGACTGGATGAATGGATACAAAAACAAGACCCACATATATGCTGTCAACAAGAAACCCACTTCAGACCTAGCAACAAAAACAGACTGAAAGCAAGGGGATGGAAAAAGATATTTCACGCAAATGGAAATCAAAAGAAAGCTGGAGGAGCAATTCTCATATCAGACAAAATTGACTTTAAAATAAAGACTATTACAAGAGACAAAGAAGGACACTACATAATGATCAAAGCATCAATCCAAGAAGAAGATACAACAGTTGTAAATATTTATGCACCCAACATAGGAGCAACTCAATACATAATGCAACTGCTCACAGCCATAAAAAGGGAAATTGAGAGTAACAAATCATAGTAGGGGACTTTAACACCCCACTTTCACCAATGGACAATAAACCAAAATGAAAATCAATAAGGAAACACAAGCTTTAAATGATACATTAAATGACATGGACTTCATTGATACTTATAGGAAATTCAAACCAAAAAGAACAGAATACACTTTCTTCTCAGGTGCTCATGTAACATTCTCCAGCATAGATCATATCTTCGGTCACAAATCAAGCCTTGGTACACTTAAGAAAACTGAAATCATATCAAGTATCATTTCTGACCACAACGCTATGAGACTAGATATCAATTACAGGAAAAAATCTGTAAAAAATACAAACACATGGAGGATAAACAGTACACTACTAAATAACCAAGAAATCACTGAAGAAATCAAAGAGGAAATCAAAAAATACCTAGAAACAAATGACAATGAAAACACGACGACCCAAAACCTATGGGATGCAGCAAAAGCAGTTCAGAGGGAAGTTTATAGCAAAACAATCTTACCTCAAGAAACATCTCAAATAAACAACTTAACCTTACACTTAAAACAATTAGAGAAAGAAGAACAAAAAATCCCCGAAGTTAGCAGAATGAAAGAAATCATAAAGATCAGATCAGAAATAAATGAAAAAGAAATGAAGGAAACAATAGCAAATATCAATAAAACTAAAAGCTGGTTCTTTGAAAAGATAAACAAAATTGATAAACCATTAGCTAGACTCATCAAGTAAAAAGGGAGAAGACTCAAATCAATAGAATTAGAAATGAAAAAGGAGAAGTAACAACTGACACTGCAGAAATATAAAGGATCAGGAGAGATTACTACAACCAACTATATGTCAATAAAAGGGACAACCTGGAAGAAATGGACAAAATCTTAGAAAGGCACAACCTTCCGAGACTGAACGAGGAAGAAACAGAAAATATAAACAGACCAATCACAAGCACTGAAATTGAAACTGTGATTAAAAATCTTCCAACAAACAAAAGCCCAGGACCAGATGGCTTCACAGGCGAATTCTACCAAACATTTAGAGAAGAGCTAACACCTATCCTTCTCAAACTCTTCCACAATATAGCAGAGGGAGGAACACTCCCAAACTCATTCTATGAGTCCACCATCACCCTGATACCAAAACCAGACAAAGATGTCACCACGAAAGAAAGCTACAGGCCATTATCACTGATGAACATAGATGCAAAAATCCTCAACAAAATGCTAGCAAACAGAATCCAACAGCACATTAAAAGGATCATACACCGTGATCAGGTGGGGTTTATCCTAGGAATGCAAGGATTCTTCAATATATGCACATAAATCAATGTGTATACCATATTAGCAAATTGAAGAAGAAAAACCGTATGATCATCTCAACAGACACTGAAAAAGCTTTTGACAAAATTCAACACCCATTTATGATACAAACCCTGCAGAAAGTAGGCATAGAGGGAACTTACCTCAGCATAACAAAGGCCATATATGACAAACCCACAGCCAACAACATTCTCAATGGTGACAAACTGAAAACATTTCCTCCAAGGTCAGGAACAAGACAAGGTTGTCCACTCTCACCACTATTATTCAACATAGTTTTAGAAGTTTAACTACAGCAATCAGAGAAGAAAAAGAAATAAGAGGAATTCAAACTGGAAAAGAAGATATAAAGCTGTAACTGTTTGCAAATGACATGATACTATACATAGAGAATCCTAAAGATGCTACCAGAAAACTACTAGAGATGATCAATGATTTGGTAGCAGGATATGAAATTAATGCACAGAAATCTCTTGCATTCCTATACACTAATGATGAAAAATCTGAAAGAGAAATTAAGGAATCACTCCCATTTACCACTGCAACAAAAAGAATAAAATACCTAGGAATAAACCTACCTAAGGAGACAAAAGACCTGTATGCAGAAAATTATAAGACACTGATGAGAGAAATTAAAGATGATACAAACAGATGGAGAGATATACCATGTTCTTGGATTGGAAGAATCAACATTGTGAAAATGACTATACTACCCAAAGCAATCTACAGATCAATGCAATCCCTAACAAATTACCAATGCCATTTTTCACAGAATTAGAACAAAAAATTTCACAATTTGCATGGAAACACAAAAAACCCTGAATAGCCAAAGCAATCTTGAGAAAGAAAATGGGGCGGGAGGCATCAGGCTCCTGGATTTCAGACTATACTACAAAGCTACAGTAATCAAGACAGTATGGCACTGGCACATAAACAGAAATATAGATCAATGGAACAGGATAGAAACCCCAGAGATAAACCCACACACATATGGTCACCTTATCTCTGATAAAGGAGGCAAGAATATACAATGGAGAAAAGACAGCCTGTTCAATAAGTGGTGCTGGGAAAACTGGACAGCTACATGTAAAAGAATGAAATTAGAACGCTCCCTAACACCATATAGAAAAATAAATTCAAAATGGATTAAAGACCTAAATGTAAGGCCAGATACTATAGAACTCTTAGAGGAAAACATAGGCAGAACACTCTATAACATAAACCACAGCAAGATTCTTTTTGACCCACCTCCTAGAGAAATGGAAATAAAAACAAAAATAAACAAATGGGACCTAATGAAACGTATAAGCTTTGCACAACAAAGGAAAACATAAACAAGATGAACAAGATGAAAAGACAACCCTCAGAATGGGAGAAAATATTTGCAAACAAAGCCACTGACAAAGGATTAATCTCCAAAATTTACAAGCAGCTCATGCAGCTCAATATCAAAAAAACAAACAACCCAATCCAAAAATGGGCAGAAGTCCTAAATAGACATTTCTCCAAAGAAGATATACAGACTGCCAACAAACACATGAAAAAATGCTCAACATCATTAATCATTAGAGAAATGCAAATCAAAACTACAATGAGATATCATCTCACACCAGTCAGAATGGCCATCATCACAAAATCTAGAAACAATAAATGCTGAAGAGGGTGTGGAGAAAAGGGAACACTCTTGCACTGCTGGTGGGAATGTGAATTGGTACAGCCACTATGGAGAACAGTATGGAGGTTCCTTAAAAAACTACAAATAGAACTACCATATGACCCAGCAATCCCACTACTGGGCATATACCCTGAGAAAACCATAATTCAAAAAGAGTCATGTACCAAAATGTTCATTGCAGCTCTATTTACAATAGCCCGGAGATGGAAACAACCTAATCATCCATCATCAGATGAATGGATAAAGAAGATGTGGCACATATATAGAATGGAATATTACTCAGCCATAAAAAGAAACGAAATTAAGTTGTTTGTAGTGAGGTGGATGGACTTAGAGTCTGTCACACAGAGTGAAGTAAGTCAGAAAGAGAAAAACAAATACCATATGCTAACACATATATATGGAATCTAAAGGGAAAAAAATGGTTCTGAAGAACCTAGGGGCACAACAGGAATAAAGATGCCAATGTAGAGAATGGACTTGAGGACATGGGGAGGGGGAAGGGTAAGCTGGGACAAAGTGAAAGAGTGGCATGGACATATATACACTATCAAATGTAAAATAGATAGCTAGTGGGAAGCAGCTGCTTAGCACAGGGAGATCAGCTCGGTGCTTTGTGACCACCTAGAGGGGTGGGATAGGGAGGGTGGGAGGGAGGGAGATGCAAGAGGGAAGAGATATGGGGACATATTTATATGTATAACTGATTCACTTTGTTATAAAGCAGAAACTAACACACCATTGTAAAGCAAATACACTCCAATAAAAATGTTTAAAAAAATAGAATAAAAAATAATGATACTATTTGATTATAACTCATAGAAGAAAATTAAAAGCCATACTGTTATATTTAAATAAATGGTAAATGGGTAAGAATGGAAAGCTGTAATCCAAATAATATATACAAAATCCAAAAATCACTATTTGGCAATCACCATAGTGATTGTTACTGGTAAGAAATTCTTCAATGGCTGCCAAAACCGTGAGTAAAAGTCTTATGATATACAGAGTCTCAAAGTAACTCCCCAGAAATTACCTAATTACAAAGTAATAAATGATAACTTCTCAGTGGAAAAACGTGGTAGATACTGCCTTAGCCCAGTGATCAAAATTAACATTACCAATAATAAAACAATGGACACTATGTGCCTCCTGATATGATACAATGAAAAGGACCCAACATCACTGTTACAGTATTCCTGCCACAAATGCATTAACCTGAATCCAATCACAGGGAAACATCAGACCATTCCATTTTTAATGAAATTCTACAAAATAACTGACGTATACTCATCAGAAACGTCAAGGTCATGAAAGACAGGGTAAAAAATTGTTCCAGATTAGAAGACACTATTAAAGAAGCATAACAATAAAATGCAACCAGTTATCCTGCATTAGATCCTGAACCAGAATTTTTTCTTTTGCTATTATGGAGAGGATTCATATATTTAGAAGAAATCTTCTTTGGAGAGTAGTTAAAAATGGAGAACCTTAGAGGCTTCAGGAACACCCCTTTAAACATCCCGCACAGAACAGCTGACTACAAAAGATTTCACTGCTACGGCAGGCATTCTTGAGATGTGAGGTGAGGCATTAATAACCTAGAAGTCACAAAGTTTACACACTTTAATTAAGGAAAGGAAGCCCAAATCAGCTACCAATGCTGATCAATCAGACCTTCATTTTTAAATGTAAGGTAACAACGAGAAAAAAAAAAAAAGGCTAAACATGGGAGCAGATTTAGCAACCATTAAAATTAATAATACATACTCTATCCCAAAGGAATGGGCCAGGAATGTGGGAATAAGCAAATTAATGGAAAGAACTCAATTGTACGTCAACAGGAGAAAGGGAAAATGAGTGAACTAGAGCTATATATATCAACATGTAGCTTAATTAATCTTACAATGTTGATTTTTTTAAAAAATTGGAGAAGAATGCATATGCTAGGATACCATTTACATGAAGTTTTAAGTCTTGTAAAAAAAATACGGTTTCCAGGAGACTGCAACTGCACTGATATTTTTTTATTTCTAAAGTTATGTGATGGGTATATGGGTCTTCCTTGTATTATAAATATTTTTGCATTATAAATATTTTTATAATTGTTTTTCAATATAAATATTGTATTATAAATATTTTAAGTCAAGAATGCAGATTAACTATTGAAATATTTTAGCAATATTTAATCTTGTTCCACAGGGAGTTCTTACACATACCAATTTTGTAATCCTTAATATAAAAGAATGCACCTGCTTTAAAAAGAAAAATATGTATATCAGTAGGCATCAATTCACGTCAGGTTTTCCATCAAATGAATTTTGGCAACAAACAGAAGAAAGTTCTTTCAGTATACTGAAACATAGAATTAAGGCATTAAGGACCTACAATAAGAAGAAATGGAGAAAGTCCCAATTATAGTAGGATACTTCAACACAGTTTTCTCAAAAAGTGGAAGAAAAACTGGACCAAAAAAAGTAAGAATACATTGAATTTGAATATTATAATTAAGAACCATGACATAACAAACATATAAAGAACTGGGAATGTTCCTCCAAGAACAGATAATATAAATCTTCAGCAAATAATGCACAAAAACATCAAATTCCAAAAAATAGCCATAGTCTGATTATAATGCCATAAATATAGAAATTAACAATAAAAATCTATCCAATTCAAAATTAATAATCATTTAAAATAAATTTTAAGAGGAAATCAATGTAATAATTTTAAACTTCTTATAAAAAAGATAAATTAATCAAAACACAAGTATTGTATAAGAATAGATCAAAGGAACAAAACAAAGAGTTGAGAAACGATTCAAGTATGTATAATAACTTCAGATATGATAAAGATACCATTTCAGATCAGCATGGAAATGATGGACTGTTTATTAATAAATGTGTTTGGACAAAAGTCTATGCATTTTGAGAAAATACAATTAGATCTCTACCTCACACAGTCCACAATAAAATAAAATCCAAACAGAATACAGAACTAGACAAAGACAAAATTTTTTAAGTATCAGATGAAAATACAGAAGAATACTTTATGCTCATGAGCCTTGCTAAGCAAGACACAAAATCTCAAACCAAAAACACATTTGACCTTATAAAGAATAAAAACTTTCTGTGTCACAAAGGACACGATAAGCTAATTAGGACACACTGGTAGAAAGTAATTGCAATACACTTAACAAAGGATTAGTATCAGAATGTATAAAGAAAACAAAGAAAGAAAGAGAAAGACCTCAACAGGCAAATGGGCAAATATAAATGGTATTTGCAAAGAAGAAAAATGAGTATTCAATAAACAAATGAAGACATAAACAACTATCGTATAACCATACAACTGAATACTATTCAATAATAAAAATAAGCAACTACTATACATGCAACAACATAAATGGATCTCAAGTTAATCTTAAAAGGTTACATATCATATGATTCTATTTATGTAACATTCTTGAAATGATGGTGATGGAGAACAGATCAGTGATTGCCAGGGGTTAGAGGTAGGGGGAGGGTGTGACTATAAGTGCACAGCTCAAAGCAGTTTTTTAGGTGATGGATCTGTTCTGCATCCTGATGGTGGTGATTGTTATACACAAATCTATACAAGAAATAAATTCATAGAACTACAGATACACACAAAATAAGTGAGGGCATGTGAAATCCAAACAAGGTTTGTAGTTAACAGTATCATACCATTGTCAATTTCCTGGTTTTGATGATTGTACTATGGTAATATAAGATGTTAATACTGGGGAAAGCTGAGAGAAGGGTACTCAGGAACTCTCTGTACAATTTTGGCAACCTCTATATGAGTCTAAAATCATTTCAAAATAAAAATTTAAAAATAAATAAACGTATGAAGACATGCTCAACATTTCTAGTAATCAAGGGAATAGAAATTCAAATAATATATTATTTTTCACTTACCAGCCTAGCAAAAAATATCTGGTATTATCAAATATTGACAGTAAGACTGTACCACTGGCTGATGAGAATTTAAATTGGTCCAGTCCCTTGGGAAAGTAATGTGGCAATATATATTAAAGTAAAAAATGTATAGAACCTATGGTCCAGTAATTTTGCCCGTGTCTCCTCTAGCATGATCTACTTTGTTCTTTTTTTTTTGTGGTACGTGGGCCTCTCACTGCTGTGGCCTCTCCCGTTGTGGAGCACAGGCTCCGGACGCGCAGGCTCAGCGGCCACGGCTCACGGACCCATCCGCTCCGTGGCATGTGGGATCTTCCCGGACCGGGGCATGAACCCGTGTCCCCAGCATCAGCAGGCGGACTCTCAACCACTGAGCCACCAGGGAAGCCCTACTTTGTTCATTTTAACACTAGTTAAAACAGTGAAAAACTGGAAACAGCCAAAATGTCCAGTGGTAGGAGGAATAGCTAAATAAACTGCAGTGTAGTCTTACTATGGAATACTATGGGGCAATTAAATAAAATCAAGTATATCTATATGTAATAACATAGATATATTTCCAGAACACATAACTGAGTAAAAAATTTACAAAGTGACACATATGGTAGGATCTCTTTTATGCGCTTAAAGTAATAAAACAAACCAGAAAATAATGCTATATTTGGGCTAAGGGTACATACCTATGCATGTAATTACACCGAAAAAGATCTAGAATGAAACACACCAAACTAATAACAGAAAGGACAAGGACAAAGAGAGGGGCGGGGTTAAATGAGATTTCTCAGCATTGTTTTAAATTTTTTACCAGGAATTTATATTGGCATACTACTTATGTAATTAAAGTAAGTAGAAAAATTTTTTTAAGAAAATAGGATGCAAATATTGTGGTTGAGAATCAAAGTGATATTCAAACACTGTGATGAGTAGGGATGCAACTGCATACAAAATGCTGAGGTTTCATATTTATCTCCAGGAGCTGAAAATTGAAACCATCTAAACAGATGTTTGATTAGACCACAATGTCAACTGAAAAGGAACCAATCTCAACCACCAAAAGTACTAATGCACTAGTACTAACACATCACACTACAAGAGGTAAGAAACGCTAACCTCAGCAGTAGATAAAAATCGGATAAGTGGTTTTCCATATTATTTGATAAAACAATCAAAACCACAATTGGCACATCTGAACTCATGATTCACTTCCTGTCTCTTATATACCCTTGTTCATTGATACATGGGGAAATAAAATGGAGAAATAAGAACAAATCTTTGGTAAATGGAATATAATCTATAAAAAAGTGAATCACTATGTTGTACACCTGAAACTAATATTGTAAATCAACTATACTTCAATGTAAAAAAGAAGACAAAGTAGATTTAACCAGCTATGCATATTGTGAAATGTATCAAAGTCTTATTTGTTCAAATATCACCATTTTTTAAATTAATATAGAAAATAGAAGACAGATCTTAGGTTGTCCACAAACACAAGTTCATTATAAATTTGTAAGTCCTGATTAGGCAACAAGAATGATAAAGATCAACAAAGAATCCTCTCCCATTGAGAGCAGGCTGATAGAGATATCTACAGTCATTCTTATTGATTATTCAACAAACATATAACAAGCAACTGTTGTAACAAACACTGTGCTAGGTGCTAGGAATACAGAGATAAATTGGGTACAGATCTCTGCCACAAAGAATTTCAGTTTTATTGGGGAGAAAGACATAAAATATAAGTACAGCTTGCTATTTGACCAGGATGAAGATCCCTCTCCCCTGTGCCTTGGCAACAAAAAAACCCCCAAACATCAGAAATTCATTCCATCCCTTTGTCATCAACTCTTAGAGGTTTACGGATGGGCATATAGTGGTTACCTCAATTAAGTGAGAGGTGATATTTTGCAGTGATAAAATATTAGGAAAGAGAGGTTATACTTCTGGTAATGGTCCCATAAGACCAAACCCCACACACAGAGATATCAACAAAAAGTGCTGGACAAATGTAAAAAAACAACTGTCTGAAAGCATAAGACAGCAATCAAAAGCAGGTAGAAACTGGTAGGAAGGCAACACTTGGAAGAAAGGAAGGATAGTAGATGAGTTTGCTATTTTTATGGCTTTTCATCTGGGGGCAAGCCCCATAGCAGCTAAAACTCAGAAGAAAACCCACATTCTTACAAGACTGAAGAGACAGAGGAAGGTGACTGGTAGTATAGAGGCTTCAAGACCCAAGAAGCTCCTGGTGCTTCACCACACAACAGAAAAAGATCCAGGCCATGAGTCTCCTGACCCTTCACCCAATGGCAGAAGGCAACTGAGGGCATTATGTCTCAGCCCTCTACCCAATGGCAGAGAGCCATGCAGACCCCACAACTCCTGACCTTCTACTCAGCAGTAAACAGTGGCCAGGTAAGTATTTCCGTACCCCAGTGGCACTGGCAGAGATCGAGTATTAAGGGTACCAGCATCAGATGGCCAGGAAAGAGGCCAGGGAAAATGCTCTCTGTCCTATGGGTCCAGTATCCTCCACTCCCCAAATCTAACACTTGGTAGCCCAAAGAAGCACCTTCCACTCCTGCAGGTAGCACCGATGGAAACCCAGCAAGAGCTCGAACAGAGCCAGAAGACCAAGCAGACCAGAATAGCATTACAAGAGTTCAGAAAACTAAATTATCATTGGAACTACATACAGCTCGCAAAAGTAGGATAGAATCTACAGGCTAAACTTATCAGGGCAAGTGCCTACTAAAATAGAAGCTTTAAATATGATCAAGACAACATATATATACTACCGAACATAAAATAGTTGGCTGGTGGGAAGCAGCAGCATAGCACTTAAGTCTTAGGACTTAAGTCTGCCATTTTATTTTTTAAAAATATTTATTTATTTTATTTTTGGTTGTGTTGGGTCTTAGTTGCGGCACACAGGATCTTTTGTTGTGGTGTGCGGGCTTCTCTAGTTGTGGCGTGCCAGCTCCTGGGTGCGTGGGCCCTCTAGTTGCCCTGCCACATGTGGGATCTTAGTTCCCTGACCAGGGATGGAACCTGTGTCTCCTGCATTGGAAGGTGGATTCATAACCACTGGACCACCAGGGAAGTCCCGAGTCTGCCATTTTAGTATTTGCTTTTTCCCTATGGTTGTCTTTCCTCTGTTTCTCTTTTCTTGCCTTCCTGTGGGTTACTTGCAAATTTTTTAAGATTCCTTCTTGTTTTATGTATACTGTTTTGAGTATATTGGGCTGTAAGTTTACTTAGTGGTTGCTCTCTCTCTCTCTCTTTCTCTATGTTTATCCGTGGTTGTCCAGTGGTTAGGACTCCAAGCTTTCACTGCCAAGGGCCTGGGTTCAATCCCTGGTTGGGGAACTAAGATCCCACAAGCTGTACAGCATGCAGCCAAAAATAAACAAATAAATAAAAATTAAAAAAACATAGAACAGGATAAATTAATCTATGGTGAAAAAAATCAACAGTGGTCAACTCTGGTGGGGTGGGGGGGCACTGACTGGGAAGGGGCATGAAGGAACTTTCTGTAGTAATGGCAATATTCTTTATTATGTGGGCAAGCTAGAGCCTACGGGCCAAATCTGGTGCACCAACCATTTTTGTGAATAAAGTTGTATTGGAACACAGCCATGCCAAATATTTTACATATTGTCTATGGCTGTTTTCATGCATGCAATAGCAGAGTTGAGTAAATGCAACAGAGACTACATAGCCCACAAATCCTAAAATAGTTACTATCTAGACCTTTGCCAACATCTGTTTTATATTTTGATAATGGTTTGGGTTACACAGGTGTAAGCATTTGTCAAAACTCACTGAATTATGATCTGTGCATTTTACAGAACATAAATTTAAACTAAAAAAATATATAAACAAATACTGAGTTCTAGTCAATGATATGCATGCTTAAGTGTTAATGGATGAAGTGTACTAATATCAGCAACTTTAATTTTGAAATGACCAGAAAAATAAGATGGACTAATAAATGGATAAAGGGTTGGGTAGATATGTGATAGAGCAAATACAGCAGAAGTTAACTGCAGAATCTAGTTGGTAGGTATATGGGTGTTCACTTATTTTTTATCAACTTTTCTGTAACTTTGAAATTTTTCTTAATAAAATGTTGGGGGAAACTACTGGGCATATGCCCTGAGAAAACCATAATTCAGAAAGAGTCATGTACCACAATGTTCACTGCAGCTCTATTTACAATAGCCAGGACATGGAAGCAACCTAAGTGTCCATCAACAGATGAATGGATAAAGAAGATGTGGCACATATATACAATGGAATATTACTCAGCCATAAAAAGAAACGAAATTGAGTTATTTGTAGTGAGGTGGATGGACCTAGAGTCTGTCATACAGAGTGAAGTAAGTCAGAAGGAGAAAAACAAATACCGTATGCTAATACATATATATGGAATCTAAAAGAAAAAAAATGGTTCTGAAGAACCTAGGGGCACAACAGGAATAAAGATGCCAATGTAGAGAATGGACTTGAGGACACGGGGAGGGGGAAGGGTAAGCTGGGACGAAGTGAGAGAGTGGCATGGACATATATACACTACCAAATGTAAAATAGATAGCTAGTGGGAAGCAGCTGCGTAGCACAGGGAGATCAGCTCGGTGCTTTGTGACCACCTAGAGGGGTGGGATAGGGAGGGTGGGAGGGAGACGCAAGAGGGAGGAGATATGGGGTTATGTGTATATGTATAGCTGATTCACTTTGTTATAAAGCAGAAACTAACACACCATTGTAAAGCAATTATACTCCAATAAAGATGTTTAAAAAATAATAATAATAATAAAAGAAAATGTGGTATAGATATACAATGGAATATTACTCAGCCATAAAAAATGTTGGGGGAAATTTTTTTAATTAGGAAAGGAAAGTATACAACACTTGCCCACAGAAATGAACATTCCATTCTGAAATACCTTGTTAAGAAATTTATTCTAAAGAAATAAATCCCTAATAGCATGCTTTGTCTGAAGAAACTTCAACTCTAAAGATCTTTATTAATCCTTGATCATTCCTGTTAGAAGTCAGAGTGCACACATCAGAATTCATTATAATTTATGCCCTTGATGAAGAGGGAATTTTATAAAACACAATACTTGAGATCATAGCTGTTTGGAATAGTAATATCACCACTAAAATACTCTTCCCGCATAGCACACCTATTATCTAAGGACCTCATACATTTTATTAGCAAAACCCAATAAATTCAGAGTCTTTAGAGATACCTGAAGCAGAACAGAAGAGAAAAAAAATAAACTGGATTCTCAGTTCCTTCCTTTAATTAATTCAATCAATCCCCTGAGTTAATTATATCTCACTGAAGTCATCATGCTCTTTTTCTCAAATTTTGGCAGGGAGGATAGCTATCTTACAAAGAGGACGAATGGTGTATAATGATTAAGGGCACAACCTCTGCAGCCAGGTAGTCTGGGTTCAAATCCTGGCCCTCCCGTATGACACTGGGTAAGTTATTTAACCTCTCTGAACCTCAGTTACCCCTAATGACAGCTACTATTCATAGGGTTGTTGTGAGGACAGTGCACATAAAGCCATTAGAATAGTATTTAGCACCTAAGAATCACTCAATAGTGTTCACTATTATCATCTCATAAAGGCAAATGCTTTATTATAAATGTAGAACAATAAGATAGCCATAGACTTGTAACATACTAGGACTAACAGGCCTTCTTGCTGTTCTTCGAACATCCCAGACCCACTCCTCCCTCAAAGCCCTTGCACTGGTTATTCCCTCTACCTGAAATGTGTGCTATGGACTCTCTCATCTCCTTCAAGTGTGTGCTCAATTGTCAACCTTCTCAATGAGGCCTACCCTGATCTCCACCTTATTTAGAATTGCAACCCACTTTCCTCCTTACCCTGCTCCACATTTCCCCCAATCTCCCTGTACTGTATTATATAATTTACTTTTTATACTATTATGGTTAGTGACAGTCTACCCACATTAGGCAACAAAACTCAATGACAGAAGGGATTTTTGTCTTTTATTCACTGATACATCCCAAGTAGGTGTTCAAATATTTTTTGTTAGCATCATCCAGTCTACCCCTTCACTTTACAGATGAGGAAACTCCAAAAAGACTCGAATCAAAGCTACCCAGTGAGTAAGGAAAAAAGGCAGGAACAAGGACTGTGACTTCCAGTCTGGTGCCATTTCTACTATAGCTCACTATCTCCTTGACCCTTGAACATTACAGAAAATTCACAATCATCTATATTTTCCCCCCAGCAGGATTTACCTTTGGAATTTCTTGGCCTTGCAAATACTGCTGTGTCTGTAACACAGAAATGCTCTGAGAGGCAGTAGAAGCCTGTACTGGAATACTAAGTGGCGACAGATGAACAGAAGATGGCTGATTTGTAAGGGCTATCCCAGAGCTTGGATGAGGGTCTGGTGTTGTAATTGTGTTTCTGATGACCCACAAACAAGCGCTAAGCTAGAAGATGACTGCCACTGTGGCTGGACAGAAGACTGCTGCTGAATGCATGCTGGCTGGTGCTGTGCTAGGTTTCATTGCAGGGGAAAGGTTTGACTGCTGTCTAATGCCTGAAGCACTTGAGGCTGCTCTAAAGGCTGTATTACATATTGTTCCATTGCCGCTAGTTGCAACTGTTCTTGCAAAGGAGGTGTAATCTGGACCATGTTTGTAATGGCCTTTGGAATACCTGTAATGGCTGAATGTGGTTAGTTGCCTGTGAATGAGGTACCTGCTGCTGGAAAGCAGCATGTTGGCTATATAAAGACTGCTGTTGATTTATGGGACCTTCTTGAGTAGACAACTGATGGGTTTTCTGCGCTTGCCTATGAGATGAATGAGTCATCTGCTGATGATGAATGAAACCTGAGTGAGAAACCTGGCTTGGTGTTACATGTGATTGGGAAAGCTGTGCAGAGAAGTGTGGGGGCTGGATCTGGGCCTCTGAGGAGGCCTGCTGAATGAAGGACATTTGTGCAGGGTGTTGAAGCTGTCCTTCCACAGCCATCTGAGATGTAACACTGACTGGGCTTTTAGCTGCTGGTACCCAAAACTGACATCTGCTTAGGATAGAAATGCTGAATTCTGCACATTAAATAAAGGCTCAATAGAATGTGTTTGTGTATCTAAGGTTAATGATAAATAATGTTAAATGTCTTATGTCTTTTGTTCCAAGGCTGAAGAACCTTGGGGTTGTGTTAAATAGGCTTGTTGCTCAGAAGTCTGTGCTACATAAAGTGGTACTAAGTATAAGTCCTGATCTGCTGAATTTGTAATATGTACTTGCCTGCTATCAGAAGGGTTTACTGTGTATACTTGCTGGGTTATGAAGGCTGCCTGTTCAGTTGTCTGGATGGTATAAACAGCATGTCCTGAATAAGGGACATACTCAAGTGCCTGGTAAGCAGGCTGTTCCACAGGTTGCACAGGGTAAGCTGCTTGGATTATACATCCTGGCTGGTCTGGAAAAGGTGACCGAACCAGAGGTTGCACTGTATAAACAGGCTGCCCCTAGGCCGGGACCAAATAAGAGGGCTGTGCCACAGGTGGGACTGGATAAGAAGAAGCATGTATAGAATAGGTTGGCTGTGATATCAGTGGTTGTACAGTGTAAAGAGGATGCTCTGGGGCTGGCAGTGAATAAACAGGCTGTGTTGGAGCCTTCATTGGGTAAGTGGCTGTGATGGGTAAGAAGCTTATTCCTGGGGAAGTATCACAAAGGGCAGCTACTCAGGAGCCTTCAATGGGAAAGATGGCAGTTCTGCAGGTGGTCCTGAATAAGTGTGTTGAACAGAATAAAATGGCTGTTCCAGGGACTGAATCACACTTTCAGTACTACCCTTTGACTGCTGCTGACTTACATGAGTTTCAGATTTTCATAGTACAATCCTGCTGAACATTTTTCTGTGGTGATGCCATAATCTTAGGTTGTAAAATTAATGGCTACTGCTGAATAGAGGCTTGGAAACAAGGCTTCTTCAAACGCACAGTCTGGCTTTGTGGCGCTGAAGAACCGGGAATTATAGACTCCTGATGTATCACTGAGTATGGCTGGGATACTGAATGTATCTTTTGTGAGAAGGGTGATGGGCTCCCGAATGCCCCCCAATGGAATTAGAAGGGAGCTGAGCTGTACCAGCAGCATTCTGTGCACTGCTCACATGTTGGGCAAAAGAATGATTCAACAAAGCTTGAGGGTGATTAACTAACAAGAAACTAGGAATTTGATTGGCATTTGGTAATTTGGTTAATGCCTGATTCCCATTTCTAGGGTCAGGCTCAAGTTGAAGACCAACTGTTGGATCCTGGGAAGTCATTTGTGAAGCAAGCAATATCTGAGGAGAAACTACAGAAAAGACTGGTTGTGGAACTCCAGTAACTGACAAGTCTAAAGTCATAGGTTGAGCTGAAATTTGTCCATCTGCTCCAAAGGTCAGCTATAGTTCCTAATGCTGGTGCAAGGAAAATTCAAATTATAAATGCATATACCATGGGAATTCCCTGGCGTCCACTGGTTAGGGCTTGGTGCTCTCACTGCCAGGGACCCAGGTTCAATCCCAGGTTGGGGAACTAAGATCCTGCAAGCTGCACAGTGAGGCCAAAAAACCTTTTTTTTATTAAAAAATAAAATAAATGCATATACCATGCTCATTTTAATGGTCCCAGACAGAATGATAGATAAAATAATGCTATGTTGTAAAAATTTCAGGGACTTCCCTGGTGGTGCAGTGGTTAAGAATCCACCTGCCAATGCAGGGGACACAGGTTCAATCCCTGGTCCGGGAAGATCCCACATGCCATGGAGCAACTAAGCCCGTGTGCCACAACTACTGAGCCTGTGCTCTAGAGCCCACGTGCCACAACTACTGAAGCCCGCATGCCTGGAGCCCATGCTCCACAACAAGAGAAGCCACCTTATTGAGAAGCCCACGCACAATAACAAAGAGTAGCCCCCGTTCACCACAACTAGCGAAAGCCCGTGCACAGCAATGAAGACCCAAAGCAGCCAAAAATAAATTTAAAAAAATTTTCAGAAGGTTATCAAAAAGGTGCTGGGTATAGCATTAGTCCTATAAAAATCCTAATACCATGAGTAAATGCTAATTGAATACACTAAGGGACTGAGACCAGTCCCCAGGCAACATATTGCTCATGGCTTCTCATTTATTGCACTTGCCACATAACTCATTCAAACCCTGGCAGAAATTCAGAGTAATTGAATCTGACACCTTCACACACCAGACAGTGGAAGTTCAAAAGGATTTCAATATCATAGTTAAAGGGAACAGAGAAGCTCTCTCAAGAGGAGAGGAGTGAGTTGGCTGAATACATATAGGCTGGCTGTAATAATTCCTAGAACTTGAACCACCACATTCATAAAAAGACCCCCACTGGTTAAAGTGCTTGCTTATGTGGATTCTATATATTAGGTGAAAAAGGCAGGCTACAAAATAGTATGTATGTGATATACATATGTATGTATAAACAAAGTTATATATGTATACATAGAAAAAAAAGACAAATCTAGAGTCTCTACCACCAAATGTAAACAATAATTTATTTCTAGCTGGAGAGATAGTAGGTGATTTTCACTGTCTTCTTTATAACTTTATAGGCTTTATTTTAAATAGGTAAATAACACTTTCATAAAGTTTTTAAACTTCTTTTAAAAATTTTGGAAACACATTTCAAAATACACATGCCTGTATACTTACGTGGTTGAACCTAAGTTAATTTAAGCATCCATCCAACACACTTCGCATTATAGTCTTAAAAAGAGATAAATCCAACCACAACATAAGCTCAAGTATGAACATATACCATATAAGCTACAAATACTAGCCAAACACCATGCACTGTCAACCATATCAGATTAAATATACCCCCAGCAGATTTTAAATGCATCTGGCATTTGTCAAGTACATGTATGTTTTCCCCTACAAGTCTGTGAGTTCTTCAGGGCAAGGACCATATTTTATTTCATTTTATATCCCCAGAGATGATGGTCATTAAAAGTTTGTTGATGAACTATGACTATATACCAATCTCTTAAAAGCAACAGATCACCAGCTGCTAACTAAATCACATACAGAGAATGCCTAGGAGCTCAGACCAACTCATTCCCAAAGAGAGAAGAGACACACAGGGGATGGTAGGGTTGAGGAAAGAAAATGGGATAACAAAGAAAAGCCCAACCATGTATCCAGAGTCCATAACCTAGGAAACCAGGATATAGTCTTGATATATGAACTCTCACAAAGACTGTGTACTCGTTGTCAGAAATGAGTACCATTGACTTTGAGAGTCTAAATGACAAAAACACTTATTTCTCCTACAGAAATAAACGTGAACCAAAAGAGTCAAGAATTTAGATGAAAGTGCTTAAAATTATAAGAGTCTATGAAATACTATTTCTACTTAACTACCAAAGACATCCCTCTACATTCAAACCAGGCTGGAAAAGTCCAATACAAAAAACAAACCATAAAAAGGGATCTGAGTCCTAAATAATTTTTTTTTAATTTATTTATTTATGTTTGGCTGTGTCGGGTCTTTGTTGCTGCGTGTGGGCTTTTCTCTAGTTGCGGTGAGTGGGGGCTACTCTTCGTTGCGACGCACGGGCTTCTCATTGCAGTGGCTTCTCTTGTTGCAGAGCACGGGCTCTAGGTGCACGGGTGCGTGGGCTCTAGAGCACAGGCTCAGTAGTTGTGGCGCATGGGCTTAGGTGCTCCGCGGCATGTGGGATCTTCCCGGACCAGGGCTCTAACCCATGTCTCCTGCATTGGCAGGCGGATTATTTTTTTTCTTTTTTTTTAAATTTACTTTATCTTTGGCTGCATTGGGTCTTTGTTGCTGCGTGCAGGCTTTTCTCTAGCTGCGGCAAGCGGGGGCTACTCTTCGTTGCGGTATATGGGCTTCTCAGTGCAGTGGCTTCTCTTGTTGTGAAGCACAGGCTCCAGGCGCATGGGCTTCAGTAGCTGTGGTGCGCAGGCTCAGTAGTTGTGGCACATGGGCTTAGTTGCTCCACGGCATGTGGGATCTTCCTGGACCAGGGCTCGAACCTGTGCTCCCTACATTGGCAGGAGGATTCTTAACCACTGTGCCACCAGGGAAGCCCTGGCAGGTGGATTCTTAACCACTGCACCACCAGGGAAGTCCCCTAAATAAACTTTTTTATCCGTATATGGAGTTCTCAGTTTCTCTTCCAATTATACAAGCAGTGTCTCAAGATTCTAGTTACACAATGTTAGACACATCCTCAAGAAGAATGTCTTAAGTGAAGGAAAGTATAAACAACTTTTTGCTTTCAGTGACTTTTATATAAACTAGGATGAATTTATGAAAGAGAGCCTTTGCCTGTCAGAAAACCTAGGCAGTGTTAAATAAGTTTAAGTGAATACGGAGCCTCTAAAATGTATCTTACCTTTACCTGTGAGACCTTTGGGACACTTAATGGCAAAAACTGGAGTTGTGAGACAAGCGGAGGTCCAAGGACATGTACAGGCAGAACAGTGGACTGACCTTGAAGCAAAGGCAAAATTTGGGGCTGAGTCAGCTTTGGCTGCTTCTGCAACTGTTAAAAAAAAAATTAAAGATAAACTCTCCCATTTACAGTAAATATACTGATTATATATTTAAAATATATTTAAAACTTCACCTCACCCCTGAAATCTGCTGGTGATGTCCCACTAGCTGCTGGGATGGATAAATTTTCCCTGGAACATTTATTTCAGCCTGTGGGTTGTTAGAAACCATTTGAGAGCCCATCATCTGGTCTGAGGAGTAGGCTATACTGGGCTGATTTGAAGTTTCTGAATGTATAACTGATCCAGCTCCTGCCTCAGACAAACTGTCACCTATGGCAAAGAAAACAAGTGATAGGTAGAAGGGAAAAACTTGAAACACAAGGTCCAAATAGCACAGGAAATGGTAAGTGTTTCTTTAATTTTTTTCTTTTTTACTCTGACAACCTTAAACAGCTTCAAATAAAATATGTACACTGCAGAATTAATAAAAAACCATCATGTAAACTCTCCATGTTGATACTGTGGTATAACTAAAATATTCTTAGTAAAGCAAAACTACAAAGAATCACATAAAAGTCAACTCGATTTGCTGGCCATTTCATGCATATCCTAACTAATCTTTGTTTGCCATTAGGATTTCAGTAAAATCTAGGTAGCATATTCTCATTCTCCTAGAATCTGGCTAGAAAATAATACTGCCTTTATGGAACAACTGGTTATGACTACGAAAATACTGTGTCCTTCTAGAGAAGAGAATGCGTTACAGCAGAAATATTAGAGAAACTGTGTTAATTTTATACTTGGGTCTAAAATACAAAAGTTCTTAAAGTCTAGAAAATTCCCTCTTGAAGAATAAATTCTATCTTTAGTTGCATATCTTCTTTACTAAAGGATTTACCATGAGACCCTTAAAAATGGTAAAAAGATTATAATCCTTATTCAACTAGTACCTTGGACAAGTCACTTAGCAGGACAGTTTCTTAATTTTAAAATAAGGAAACTATCTGCCTTGCCTATTTCAGGGATTCTGTAAAAGGATTAATGAAATGATAGATAACAAAATGCTTTGAAACATACAAAAGTACTATTTAAAGATAAGGGAATACAATTACACATTTCCTTTTATAAATTATAACTGTGTTACTTGTAACAGAGGAGCAATGCCATTGTGGTTTTCTTTGCAGAAGCTGTTGTCGCACATGTTGATCAACTTCAGTTTCTTCACATTCAGCCCCGCTGTGCTGAGCAGGAGGAGGGGGCAAAGCTGTATTTTGGGGCTGAGGGAGTACATTCCCCACAGACTTGCACTGGGAGTCTCTGCGTTCTTCCAAACAGCCAGCTGGCTTCTTCTCCCTTGTCTTCTTTATCAGGGCCACCCGGTCTCTAATGGACTTAGCAACAGCTTTGGAATCACTTTCATGGAAGAATCCTGACTTGACCTACAAACAAAACATAATAAGCAAACCACATCTTTAAGATTTTTACTTTTACTTTTTACTAGCAGAGTTATTTTCTGCCCCCAAATTCCAAATGCTATTAAATAACAGTTAATTTGTTTCTATGTTCTTTCTTAATCAGACATGCATAAATGCCAGAGCCTTTAGTAAGAAAAGCAACACTATTACCAAGCATTGTTGAAATAATTCTGGCTTTAAACAAAAACAAACAAATAGCTTGGTATTTCAGTACATGCAGTCTTATTACAGGTAATTTATGACTGCCATTAAGTTTTGTGAAACATTAAAAAGGTTTCCTCATTCAACAACAGTAAGTGTCTACAATGTGCCCAGTATTGGGCTCTGGAGACATATAAGTGCCTAAGCTGGTCCTTTGTCCTATATGCACACACAAGCTGGTGGTGAGAGAAGGATAAAAACAATATAAGGGGCTTCCCTGGTGGCGCAGTGGTTAAGAATCTGCCTGCCAAGGCAGGGGACATGGGTTTGAGCCCTGGTGCGGGAAGATCCCACATGCCTCGGAGCAACTAAGTCCGTGCACCACAACTACTGAGCCTGCACTCTAGAGCCCGTGAGCCACAACTACTGAGCCCACGTGCCACAACTACTGAAGCCTGAGCACCTAGAGCCCGTGCTCCGCAACAAGAGAAGCCACCGCAATGAGAAGCCCATGCACCGCAACGAAGAGTAGCCCCCGCTGGCCGCAACTAGAGAAAGCCCGTGCACGGCAACGAAGACCCAACACAGCCAAAAATAAATAAATAAAGTAAATAAAAATTTTAAAAAAACATAAAGTGAAATAAAAGGTAGAAATGAGCTGCTGCAAAAGCCCTAAAGGAGCACAAGCCTCTCTGGTGAAAGCAGAGAAAGTATCACAGAGGAAGGTAAAGTCTGACCTGGATTAAAACAAAACAAGGAACTTGCAGGCTATTGAGGGAGAGGTAGATGAAGTTCAGAGATCAACACTCTAGGCAGAGGAAGTATGCTTATGGCAAAGTGCTATATCTTACTAGGTGTTAGAAGAGTGACAGAAGTTAAGGGCTTATTGTCTGAAAGGAACAGGGCTGAGTAACAGAGATAATGACTTGAGGAGGTGCCATGGCATATTATTCTCAGTCCTACAATCTGTTTTTTAAAGCATATCATGGGGGTCTGCAGACTCGGGGAAATTTCATCGTAGTTGAAAAATGATTAAAATGTTAGATGGAATCCATATATTTAATTTCACTCCCTCCCAAAGTTCAAAAAACACTCCCAGAGTAAATGGATTTTTAAGTCATAAACTCACAAGAATAGAAAGAATAAAGGCAACAGCAACAACAGACAATGTTTTGGACATTTGGGGATGTGGAAAACAAACAGATAATAACTGACCTAGTGGACCTGAAAAAGTGAACCAGGGAAAGCTGAAAATCATTCCCATTTATACTGAATAATACTCGTAACACACAGGAACTGGCAGTACCAGGTACTTACAGAACTGGGTAAAGTCAAAAGAGATGACTAAAATAAGGAAGACTAAGTGAAAGGGTTTTGAGAAGTAGTTAGGTATTAGGTCCCTGTGCTCCACCCTCCAGTCCACACCTTTGGGTGATTGCTTCTTCCCTACCCGAGAAGTCTGTAATTTTGTTCTCTGGAGAGGGTAAAAGAGGATCATATCTGGACTAGGGAACACCAGGCACAGTTGAGGGTATGGCTACCATAACAAAAACAAGAAGATTAAATGGACCATATGCATGCTGAACGCCATACACAGAAACCCCCAGCCCTCTTCCCCACTTGGCTACCAAAATATCAGTAACCAGATCCTTACCCTCCAGGCAGGATATTGAAAGATGCTTCTCTGGAGAATCTGGCCAATCCAAGAAGAAAGACCCACAACTATTTATGTCAAAGATTCCCCAATTATTGGCCCACCTAGATACTTGAGAGTAGAGGTTAACACGTCTGACATAAGCGATCATACCATCCAATCAGCTTGTTAGTCCCTGTCATAGGCAAAATCATGGCCCCTCAAAGATGTCCCATCCTAATCCTCAAACCTGTGAATATGATGAGATAGCACTCCCATTATTGAGCTATACACAATTGACCTTAAGACAGAAAGATCTGGGTGAGCCTTTTACCAGCTAGTGAAGGATTAAACTTGCCATTCCTGACTTTGAAGATGGAGTGGGGGCATGTGAAAGGACTGAAGAACAGTCCCTAGGAGCTGAGAGTGACCCCCAGCTAACAGCCAGAAAGGAAATGAAGACCTTAGTCTTACAACTGCATGGAACTAAACTCTGTCAACAACCTGGTTGAGCCCAAAAGCAGATTCTCTCCCAGAGCCTCCAGCTAAGAGTCCAGGCCACCAAACCTTGATTTCAGCCTGTGAGACTCTAAGCAGAGAATCCAGTAAAGCCTACCAGGACTTCTGACCCACGGAACTGAAATAATAAAAGGGTGTTGTTTTAGCCCACTAAATCTGTGGTAACTTGCTATACAGCAATAGAAAACTAATAGTCTCCTACTATTGATCATGAGCAGCCAGCCAAGAATAACCAGAAATATGAGAAAAGCCTCTAACAAGAAGATGGAGCACAAAACCAACAAAAAACCCCAGCAACTTGGAGAAAAGATACTATGCAGGGAGGAAAAAAAGTGTCAAAAACACTCTCTTCACTAAAATTACAGAGAGGTGCCATAATATCGCATCCACAAAACAAAGAACAAGACGTTTACTCTAAAAAAGGAACAGACCAAAAAAAAAAAAATGAAAAGGAACTCTTGAAATTAAAAACAAGATAGTAGAAACGAAAAACTCAATGGAAGAGTTAGAAAATAAAGTTGACAATGTCTTCCAGAAAGGAGAATAAAAAGACAAAAAGATAGAAAATAGAAAAGAACATTGGAGAAACAGTCCAAGAGGCCAAACATCCAAATAATAGCAGTTCTAGAAAGAGAAAACAAAGAGAAAACAAAGGGAAAGAACTCAACAATAAAATACTTTTAAGAAATTTTCCAGAAACTAAAGGATATGAGTCCACTGAGTATCCAACACAGTGGATGAAAACAGACCCCAACCAAGACACACTGTGAAAATTTATAATCCTGAGAAGAAAGAGAAGATATTACAAGCTTCCAGAGAGGAAAAAATGGATCACATGCAAAAGATCCAGAAAACAGAACATCTTTGTATTTCTCAATATCAATACTGAAAGCTAGAATATCATGGAGCAATGACTTTAAATTTTTTTAATTGCCAACCTAAAATGACTTAGCCAGCCAAATATGAAGACAGAATAAAGATGTTTTTAATACATGCAAGTCTCAAAGAATTTACCTCCCATATACCCTTTCTTAAGAAGTTGGCAGAGGAAGTGAGCCACTAAAACAAAAGGTAAGCAAAGAAAGAGAAAGACATGGGATTTAGGACACATGAATTCCAATACAGGAGAGAGGCAGAGAAGTCTAGAATGATAGTAAAAAGAAAGATCAGTATGATAGTTATGTAGCAGATGTCCAAGACAATCATTCTAGATTAGAACCATGTGACTAGAAAGATAGGCATGTTAAAGGCTATCATCTCCAAGATACCCACTGTCAATGTCCCATACTCCTTTTATTTATTTATTTTAATTTATTTATTTTTGGCTGCGTTGGGTCTTTGTTGCAGTGCATGGGCTTCTCATTGCAGTGGCTTCTCTTGTTGCAGAGCATAGACTCTAGGCACACGAACTTCAGTAGTTGTGGCTCGCGGGGTCTAGAGTGCAGGCTCAGTAGTGATGGCACACGGGCTTAGTTGCCCCGCGGCATGTGGAATCTTCCCGGCCCAGGGCTCAAACCCGTGTCCCCTGCATTGGCAGGTGGATTCTTAACCACTGAGCCACAAGGGAAGCCCCCATACTCCTTTTAAACCTGAGGACAGAATGCCCAGGTGAGCCTGGCTCAAAGTATCTGGACTTTGCTAATTTGACCACATGCTGCTGAAGCTCCTGCACACCCTCCCTCCAAGTACTGCACAGCCTGGATCGGGCATGCACATACATTCCACCCAACAGAAGTTATCTGCTGTCTTCTACTCTTGCGGGGGGAGCAGGTCATGGGGAGATGAGAAGTAGAGAAGTCAGAGGGGCCCACTCCCCGTCAAAGCATATTGTTACCAGACAACTAATTTTTCTGGTCTGCACAACAGCCCTCTGGTACCCTAACTGTGGTGAGCCATGTGTGTTTCCCTGGACTCACATGTGACCTCACCCTGATGACCTCCCTAGACTCGGCTCTCATAAACTCTTAGGGAAGCTGAAGCCTGACTATGACCGAGAGACTGTTCAGATTATCCCTTCCTGGGCATCTTCACCTAACAGTAACTTCAGTAACCAGCTAGGTGTGTGTTTGCCACTCTGGTTTTCAAAACAAAATAATATATATTATTTAGGTAAACTATAATGAAAAGCAAAGGAATGAGTAACACAAAAGTCAGGGTAGATATGACCTGTGGTAATGAGGGAGAGGAACGCAAGTGGGGGAGGGGCACACAGGTAGCTTCTAAAGTTCCAGTAGTGTTCTATTTCTTAACAAAAGTAGAGTTTTACTATTCTTTTTATACTGTACATACAAATTTAATATACTCTGTTGTAGAGATATATTTCACAATAAAATTACAATTTAAATAAAGAAAATGAGAGGAAAGAAAGCAATCAGAAGGAGAAAGGAATCAACCCTGATACTATAAGGGGAGGGGAAGCCAGTGGTAGGATTCACTTACCATTTCATATGCTACTTCCTCAGGTGTATCTGTTTCTAAATTGAAACTGAATTCAATAGCTTCATTGTCTTTATGCTTGCCTTTCAATTTTTTAGGGTCTTCAACCCAGAGCCTTAAAGCCAGAGATGAATTTGAGCAATCATCTTCCTCCGCTAACTCCACCCTTAGCCCTGTATCTTCAGCAAAAAATGCGTGGTTTAGTAGGTCCCTGACAGACAACCTAATAAACAAAATACAAATCTGTTATCAATTCTTCCAATCATAAACAAGGTATAGAGCACTTAGTTAGTAAAAATTGTGTCAAAGTAACAACCTGATTTAAAATTTTCTATTAATTAAACCATTAATCTGCCTTCTTATAAAAACCAAATCTTATATCCAATTTATTATTACCAAGGATGCAAAGAAATCCCAACTAACATGCATTTGTAGTGATCTTAATTAAGGATTATTAACAGTAACATATCTAGATACTGAAGTTTAACATACCTAAAGGTATGCCTAGAGATAATTAGAGAAGTGCTGCAGTAAACGTCAGATGGACTGAGTATCTTCCCTAAGCCACTGGCTTAAGTTACTAAAACTCACACAACAGATTGTTGGCAAAGGAAACTAAAAACTCTTCGAGGTATATAAACTCTAAAGTAAATTAGGAATTCAAACACTTTTACAAATGTTATAAATAGAAGTCATTAACTCTATTAACAATAATCTAGTCAGTGTACTTCACTCTTTAGGGAACGCCATGGGTGAAGCTAATTCAGTTCAGTAAAGTCACACGGTTTTCTTAAAGTATTTAAGTCCAGTATCCTAGGCCAAAGTATACATATAATGGATACAACTCTAGTCTAATATTAGGGATTAACCATCTCTGAAGAGAAACAAGCACAGAGGTTCAAAAGATTCTTTTATAAGCTGGGAGAGTTAATTTCCTTTTCTTTGACCAACTTCTAAAATAGATAAATAATATCTATCTATATTACAGGCCAGTGAGAGCTATAACTGATGTATTCCATAGTTTGTATGTAGAAAGCCCATCCTGCACTATTTAAAACAGACAAAGCATATTGACAGCATGGTATCCTGTAAGTTGAGGATTTTCAACCTTCTACATTTTTAGTGATCAAGAGACAAACACTTAACTAAGACAGTTTTATAAAAAACAAGCTTGCTCAGACTAATTAGTCTTAAGGCTAAGGTGAGATGTGTTTAAGAAGGTACAACCAAGTTAAGCACTCTGCTTCTAAATGAAAGTTTTGCCTAGATATTTTTACTAAGGAATAACCACTGCAATAGCAGCAGACAATATCATTCATTAAATACTTATTACTCTGTTAGGTATTTTATATGCATTCATTAACTTTTTTTTTTTTTTTTTTTTTTTTTTTGCGGTATGCGGGCCTCTCACTGTTGTGGCCTCTCCCGTTGTGGAGCACAGGCTCCGGACGCGCAGGCTCAGTGGCCATGGCTCACGGGCCCAGCCGCTCCGCGGCATGTGGGATCTTCCCGGACCGGGGCACAAACCCGTGTTCCCTGCATCGGCAGGAGGACTCCCAACCACTGCACCACCAGGGAAGCCCAATTATCTTTTTAACTATCAAAATAATACCTATTTTGAGGAACAGCTAAAGTAAGTTTCTCAAGATCACACTGGCTAAGTGTGAGTCCAGATTTGAGTCTTATTCTGCTGTGGAAGCCTGTGCTCTTTCCAAAACACTAATGTGCCATAAATCCTTTTGAATATTCCAGTGTTCTTTGGTAATAGATCATAATTAAAATGCTGTACAAACAACAATCAGAAACCAAACTAAAATGGCTACTTCAACACAGTAGTTTTAGCATAGCTTAAAAAAAAGCATGCCTAAATTACTACAACTCAAAAACGACAACAACAAAATAAACAACTCAATTTTTTAAAAAGGCAAAGGACTTGAATAGACATTTCTCCAAAGAAGATATACAAATGGCCAATAAGCACATGGAAAGATACTCAACGTTATTAGTCCTTAGGGAAATGCAAATCAAAACCACAATAAGATACCACTTTATACCCATTAGGATGCCTATTAACAAAAAATGGAAAATAAGTGTTAGGAGGACGCTGAGAAATTGGAACCATCACACATTGCTGGAAGGAATGCAAAATGATGCAGTCTCTATGGAAAAAATATAGTGGTTCTTCAAAAAACTAAATATATTATTACCGTATGATTCAGTAATTCTACTCCTAGGTATATACCAAAAAGAATTAAAAGCAGACTCAAGAAGATACTTGTTCACCAATGTTCATGCCGCATTATTCACAATAGCCAAGAGGCAGAAATAACCAAAGTGTCCATTAACAGATGAATGGATAAACAAAATGTGGTGTGTGTGTGTGTGTGTATACACACACACACACACACACACACGCACACACACAAAGGAATAGTATTCAACCGTAAAAACAAAGGAAATTCTGATACATGCTATAACATGGATCAACGTTTAAACACTATGCTATGTGAAATAAGCCAGACGCAAAAGGAAAAATATTTTATGATTCTACTTATATGAGGTACCTACATAGAAGTAGAGACAAAGTAGAATAGAGGTTGGCAGGGGTTGACGGGAAAGGGAGTGGGGAGTTACTGTTTAATGGGCACAGAGTTTCTGTTTGGGATGATGAGAAAGTTCTGGAAATAGTGGTGATGGTTGTACAACAATGTGAATGTGCATAATGTCACTGAATTGTACATTTTAAAATGATTAAAATGGTGACTCTTAGGTTATTTATATTTTACCATAATTAAAATATAGAGATATATAGATATAGCCTGTTGGCACAAACACCAAGAATGTTGTGTAATAAAGCTATAATTAAACAGGTTTTATCTTAGTGACTTTTTATATTTTCAGATATGCAACACTAAACTTAGATAGATAACTAATAAAAATGGGAGACAGTCAGTGAAATGCTGGTGGAAATAATTTCTATAAAGGATCTATCACCTTATTAATCATAATCAATAAGGAGGTAAAAATCAAAATACTAACCGAGCAATTTGAGTCAGTAACTGTCCAAAGCTCAAATTAAAGGGAAAAGCTAAAACTAAAAGGAATTATCCATAAGAAAAATAGAAATTGTGATACAAATAAATCTAGAATACTATTTCTTGAACAAAAATAGCCCTATCAGCATTATTGTTATCATGACACAGGACATTATGGACAAATAAAAAACATCTGGTGAATTGATGGTTAAATTTTTTCTTAAACTATCATAAAAAACCATTTAAGTACTTATGTGAAGGTGACAATGCAGGAAACTCTCTACTATCTACCAACTGTTAGAAGCAAGTTAACCTGGGAGGGGGTCCCACTGACTGTTAAACTGATGGCTGAAGGTGCTCTTGTCACAACACACACAGACAAACACAACCCAAATTTCGGTTCAAGGAAAATTCAGCACATGATATCAGTTTAAAATGGCAAACAAGATGCACTGATACACTTCACTCTAGTCAGTATGGTTTGGATTCCACTGAAAAGTCATACCCAGCATGATTCAAAGATCAGAAAAAGACCCAGCTCAAGATAAGAGAAAAATTCATCCATCAGTCATGTCATTTCACTACATATGCACCCACCTTTCAGATTTATTTTGACGAATACATCCCTCGATGATTTCTTTCACTTCAGGATCAGTGACTTTATTGAAACTGGCTGGTTTTATACCCTGGAAGAAGAAAAACGGTTTCTAGTCACAAATCAAGCAACTGAAAGCCGAAGCCAACATCATTACTAAAATAATGATTTTTTTACCACTAAACCATATTCAAATTTTAAATGAGATATATACACACAGTATAAGTTTAACAACTTTTTGACAAGGATTTTGTCATAGCTCTACAAAAAACAGTGAAAAATTGTAAATGATCTAAATCTCTAATAACAGAGGTAATATTACATAAATTATGTGATATACATATATATGCATATGCTAATACACGGAAACTAAACATGTTCTCATAGTAATTAATAATGTGGAGAATTCTCATGCTGCAACATTAAGTAGGAAAAAAACAGGATCCCAAAATGTACATACAGTATAACCCCAATTAGTAAAATATAATAAACAAGTATTTTTTTGAAATCAGAAAAGTCAGTTATTAAAAAACACTTTTAGAAATTCCAAATAAGGGCTTCTCTATCGCAAACATTTCAAATCAATATTTCAAAGTCTTCTAGAATGGCTAGACACAATGAGCAATCAGTAAACATATATATAAAATATATATATTGTTATATATATATAAACTTTTGAGAAATCTATATTATGTTTATCCTTAAACAATACCAAAATATTGAGAGAACCTCAAGCTAATTATCAGGTTCTAGGAATTTAATATCAAATTAATGAGGTCCAGATAATTCAAAATGTTCTTATAATAACTGTTAGCTGCCTAAATGTACTTATTTTACATTCTGTTACCCTTAATTTATGGGTTTTAGATTTAAAAAATAATACAAGAACATTGCCATCATTTAATAGAAAATTCAAAATTAAGCTATAAGCAGAAAGGTATAATAGAAAAATTATCATGGAATGAGGCAATCTAAGATCTAGTTCTGGGTCTTCACACTACCTCACAGAATACAGAATCAGAAAGCCAAGTACCATATCCTAGATAAATCTGGTGAGATTAGGAGTTAATTTGGGCCTCAAATTCAAGAAGCTTTAGTAGAGATGGAAATCTGAATTGTGATATGGCATTTTTGTGACCTGAATATAAAAGAATAAAATCACCATACAAAAAATGGAATTTTTTATTCTACTTATAGAAAAAGCCCTCTTTGACCTTTCCACTGATCTCTTACCCATTCCCCAGCCCTGGATAATTACTGCCTTTCTCTGCTCCTAGGTGAAAATAATTGAGGAGCTGCAACTTAAAAAATCAAGTACAGACTCTTCTATTTGTGGTCGTACAATATATGGGCCCAAACTAAAAGGGCATTCTAGTCCCATTTCTTTTTCTCAGCTGTTTATTATAGAAATTTTCAAACATACTCAAAAGTAGAAGTCCCATGTAATCATCACCAATTTCAACAACAAGCATCATTCCTTAACCTCGTTTCAGCTATCTACTCCCACACCACTTTTATCCTGGAATATTTTAAAGCAAATACTAGGCACCATGTCATTTCACCCATAAAGTCTCCAGTTTCTATCTCTAACAGATATCATGTCATCATCCCACCTAAAATAATTATCAATAATTGCTTAATATCATCTAAAACCCAATCCATACTCAAATTTTCCAAATTGTCTAAATGAGGTGTTCTTACAAATTGGTCTGTTCAAATCAGGAGCCAAACAAGGTCCATACATTACATGTATGGTGCAATGGAACCGGCTCATACCAGCTCACAAGGGCCAACTATTACATTTTCAGGAATTGTGCAAGCTGATTATTAAATACATCCATTTATAAAATTTAAATTATATAAACTTACGATTAAATAAATTATATTAAGAGCCAAGGTAATAAATACTGAAAACACAATTCCTTGATTGTTTTACTACATTTTACTATTATTTATGCTCTTGCAGTTGTTTACATCTTTTGTATCCGTATGGTGGAAATACTATATGAGTGCCACTCTGCACCCTTTCTTAACCCTGCATTCAAGTGAGGTCACATTGGTGACTTGAAATCAGTCATGGTGGGAGCACTTACACCAAGGAAATTAGCAAATGCTAGAAATCAGTGCTTTTTCTTTTTCAGAGAATCAGTTGTTAAACATTTACCAGCTCATCACTACTTTAAGTCTCTTGTATTCTGTAACAGTCCCTTCCCCTTTTTTTCTTTCAGGAAATTGATTTGTTGGAGAAACTAGGTCATTTGTCATATAGAATTCTGGATTTCTTATTGTCTCCCTAAACAAACCTCTGAAGTCAGACTTGAGGTCAAAATCCACCATTACTAGTAGCTGTGTGAACTTGGGCAGGTCACAACCTCTGATTCTCAGTCTCATCATTTCTAAACTGAAGACAGTGCCATCTTGTAGGAATATAAAGATAAAACCATGTGGCATATATTATGTACTTAAAAATGGTACCTATTAGTATGTTACCTGAAACACTCTAACAATCTCTTTTGTGGCCTACCTTGAGCCACCCAACTGGATATGAAAGGACCTATTTTCAACAATCTTAACACTTTGCTTCTACCTCCCTTACTATACTCCTATTCTCTTATTTTTATAGTTATTTGTGAGTTTATATTACTGCTCTACTAAAAATGTAAGCTCTTTGTAGGTAGCAAACACTTCTTACTCATCTTTGCATTCCTTGTAGTTTCTAATGCAAAAAATTACTCATAGCAGGGAACCAAATACTGTATCCATTGAATGCCACTTCATAATCAGGCTTCTAGAACCAGAAGAAATCTTCAAAACCATTTAGCCAATCTTTATTATGTAGCTTTGGAAAATAAGATCCATCTAATAAATACCTAAAAATTCTTTACAAACAAATGGATATAGATGATATACCTGTACATTTTCCCCAAAGATACTAATACAGAGCATTTTATATGACCCCATTTGAGTATAGGTATATAGCATAAATCTAAAGCTTGTTTCATTAAAATTATGTTAAATTTAGCACTGTTATACAGAACTAAACCAAAATTAGGTTTTTTGTTTGTTTGTTTTAATTTGGTTTTTCTGTTTTTATTTTTGGTTGTGCTGGGTCTTCGTTGCTGTGCGTGGGCTTTCTCTAGTTGCGGTGAGCGGGGGCTACTCTTCATTGCGGTGCGCGGGCTTCTCATTGCAGTGGCTTCTCTTGTTGTGGAGCATAGGCTCTAGGCACACGGGCTTCAGTAGTTGTGGCATGCAGGCTCTAGAGCGCAGGCTCAGTAGTTGTGGTGCACGAGCTTAGTTGCTCCGTGGCATGTGAGATCTTCCCGGGCCAGGGATTGAACCCGTGTCCCCTGCATTGGCAGGCAGATTCTTAACCACTGAGCCACCAGGGAAGCCCCCAAATTAGGTTTTTTAAAATTAATTTTTATTGGAATACAGTTGCTTTACACCAAAATTATGTTTGACTAAGTCAACTTCTAAGTTTACTTTATCATGAAATGTGGCAATTTGTGAAGTAAAAAGAATAAAGTTATACCTACACTAGTTACTTTACGGTATATTTGAGCTGCATTCTGGCACTCAGAATAAGGGTACTCCGAAGTAGCCATTTCTAGCATACACATTCCAAAAGCATAGACGTCCACAGATTCATCGTAGTGCTCTTCATACATCTCTGGGGCCATAAACTCAGGAGTGCCTACAAAATACCACAACCACATTTTTTTTTAAAAGAAAGAAAAATATAGAGAATTCCCTGGCGGTCCAGTGGTTAGGACTCTGTGCTCTCACTGTCAAGGGCTGGGGTTCAGTCCCTGGTCATGGAACTAAGATCCCACAAGCCACGCAGTGTGACCAAAAAAAAAAAAAAAAACTGTATCCACCAAGATCACATTCCCTTTGCCATAAGGATTATCTGAGTTAAGTTCTGTTCCCTAAAAGCATATATATATATACATATAATATACATATATATACACATATAATTCCTTAACTTAATTTCTTTAACTTTCCATATTGATGAAGTACAATTTGCAATGTTCAAAATTAGGTAATAATTACCAAAATCTGTTTTTATTTCTATCCTTGTTTTTAGTTATTTAAATTTTTCTGAAGTAGTAAATCCTATTTCTTAAGTCCTCAGAACCTTTCAATAAAATTAAATACATCACAAAAGAAATACACTGCGATGTCTCTAAAATCAGTCAATATATAATAGATATTTCAAAGCAAATTCACATTCTAGACCAGGGGCCAGCAAATTTCTCTGTAAAGGGCCAAAAATAAATATTTCATGCTTTGTAGTCCACATGGGCTCTATCACAACTAATTAACTCTGACACTGTAGTGAAAAAGCAACCATAGACAATATGTAAATGAGTGTGTGTGGCTGTGTTCCAACAAAACTTTATTTACAAAAATAGGCAGTGAAGCCAAATTTGGCCCATAGGCTGTGGTTTGCTGATCCCCGTTCTAGACATATACAATTGAAAAGATCTGTCTTTATGCAACCAACAAACTATAAAACGTTAATCACCGATGACACTTTTAGCAAATGATGTGCGCATTAAGGTGGCTAGTCCTAGATCACCAATCTTCACAGATCCAGTGGGTCCCGTGATGAAAATATTGTCACACTTCAGATCCCGGTGAATAATAGGAGGAGTCCTAGTGTGCAAGAACTGCAACCCCTTTAAAATTTGCCTGCACCAGCTCCTTAAGACCTTTGGTTTCATGACTTTAAATCGTTTTAAGTACCTACACAAAGAAACAAAAACCACATGTAAACAAACATACCTAGCTTACTGTATGAGCACATTAGGGTAAATCATGTAAGCTAGCTGATACTATATATATTATGATTGCCATCACTGAGTTATCTTCTATTGTCTGTTATGACAAAAAATTATTAAATCTAAAGCCTCATTCTTAGAGAAGACATCCTACTAAGTTTAGCATTTTTAATTCAAAACAAGAATCATTCCAATCAGAGTGACCTTTTGTGGAATGGCATCAAAATTTTGAAAACAAAGTCCTCTCTACCTCCTAATAACGGCTTAAATAGAGTCATCAGAGGGTTTAACTATGTAAAATTTTAGTGCAAAGATGCTAGGAAACAGAAAAAGTACATCGCACATTTAATAACCACAAATAAGTGGTTATACCATCAAATGAAATACTGTATTCAGAAACAAAACAATAGACTATAATTACATAGTACTGCTCACTAGATATGTGAATCTGGCCACGTCCCCAACCTTTCATCATCTTCTACAAAATGGCATTATATTATCTCTATAATGATTTCTAATTCTAAAATTCTATGATATCCCACAAATATTAATTTCTCAACACTGTATTTTCTAACAAACTTCATTAACATCAAAATTTTTTAACCTGCCCTGAAACATAGTCACTAGATTCAGATTCTACAAATTCTTTAATCAAGTAGTGTTACTTTACAAACAACTTTTGCGAATCCTGAAAATTATTTCCAAATAAAACTCCATTGGCACTTTCAGGGTCAACTTACGTCTTTAAGGTTCCTGATGTCATAAGTTCAGTCACTAATACAATACATTTCTTTCCTTTTAGTATAGACTCCCAGGAATCATAGAATCGAACTATATTGGGATGCTGGAGACCCTTTAACATCTCTGCTTCTTCCTTGAACCTTTGCTGCTCAGCTTTGGTTAATTTCCGGTCCTAAAATGGAAGATCAAGTTCCAAATTAAAGTCTAGAAATTCTCTTGCACACTTCTAACAACACTCAAATGAGTGCTTTATTTATTTTTTTATTTTTATTTTTTTGCGGTACCCGGGCCCCTCACTGTTGTGGCCTCTCCCGCTGCAGAGCACAGGCTCCGGATGCGCAGGCCGAGCGGCCATGGCTCACGGGCCCAGCCGCTCCACGGCATGTGGGATCTTCCCGAACCGGGGCACGAACCCATGTCCCCTGCATCGGCAGGCGGACTATCAACCACTGAGCCACCAGGGAAGCCCTGAGTGCTTTATTTTATTATATGTATGTATCTATTTTCACCTGTCAATTCTTTTCTCAGTACCTATATAATCATTGATATTCTTTGTTAGGTAGTTACTTTGACTCCTCTCATACAGCAAAATGCAGCAGTTGTTACATTTCATAACTATGTTACAAACCTACCTACATAATAAATCAATGCCTTGAAAAACAATATCTTTGATGTTAACTAAACTTTTGTGATAATCATTTCACTATATATATATCTCAAATCATTATGTTGCATACCTTAAACTTCTACATTGTTATATGTCAACTACATCTCAATAAAACTGGAAAAATAAATAATAAATAGTAAGTAAAAATTCCCTTGCTGGAAAAGAAAAACAGTATCTCAAAGTGAGAAAAAGTAAAAAATCAAAACAATAAGAAAGTTTCCCGAGGTGGAGGGGAAGATGGCAGAAGAGTAAGACGCAGAGATCACCTTCCTCCCCACAGATACACGAGAAATACATCTACACGTGGAACAACTCCTAGAACACCTACTGAATGCTGGCAGAAGATCTCAGACCTCCCAAAAGGCAAGAAACTCCCCACGTACCTGGGTAGGGCAAAAGAAAAAACAAACACAAAAGAATAGGGATGGGAACTGCACCAGTGGGAGGGAGCTGAATGCGGAAAGGTTTCCACACACAAGGAAGCCCTTTTGCGGGCGGAGACTGCAGGTGGCGGTGGTGGGGAGCTTCGGAGACGCGGAGGAGAGCGCAGCAACAGGGGTGCGGAGAGCAAAGCGGAGAGATTCCCGCACAGAGGATCGGTGCCGACCGGCACTCACCAGGCTGAGAGGCTTGTCTGCTCACCCGCCAGGGCGGGCGGGGTTGTGAGCTGAGGCTCGGCTTTGGTCAGAGCACAGGGAGAGGACTGAGGCTGGCGGCATGAACACAGCCTGAAGGGGGCTACTGCACCACAGCTAGCTGAGAGGGAGTCCGGGTAAAGCTCTGGAGCTGCCGAAGAGGCAAGAGACCTTTTCTTCCCTCTTTGTTTCCTGGTGCACGAGGAGAGGGGATTAAGAGCGCTGCTTAAAGGAGCTCCAGAGACGGGAGCGAGCCACGGCTAAAGGCGCGGACCCCAGAGATGGGCAGGAGACGCTAAGCCTGCTGCTGCCGCCGCCAAGAAGCCTGTGTTCGAGCACAGGTCACTATCTACACCTCCCTTCCCAGGAGACTGTGCGGCCCGCCACTGCCGGGTTCCCGGGATCCAGGGACAACTTCCCCGGGAGAACACACGGCGCGCCTCAGACTGGTGCAACATCATGCTGGCCTCTGCCGCTGCAGGCCCGCCCCACACTCCGGGCCCCTCCCTCCCCCCGGCCTGAGTGAGCCAGAGCCCCCGAATCAGCGGCTCCTTTAACCCCGTCCTGTCGGAGCGAAAAACAGACGCCCTCTGGTGACCTACACGCAGAGGCGGGGCCAAATCCAAAGCTGAACCCCTGGGAGCTGTGAGAACAAAGAAGAGAAAGGGAAATCTCTCCCAGCAGCCTCAGGAGCAGCGGATTAAAGCTCGACCATCAACTTGATGTACCCTGCATCTGTGGAATACCTGAATAGACAACCAATCATCCCAAATTGAGGAGGTGTACTTTGAGAGCAACATTTATGATTTTTTTCCCCTTTTACTCTTTTTGTGAGTGTGTATGTGTATCCTTCTGTGTGAGATTTTGTCTGTATAGCTTTGCTTCCACCATTTGTCCTAGGGTTCTATCCGTCCATTTTTTGTTTGGTTTTTCTTTAATTTTTTTTCTTTCTTAATAATTAATTTTAATAACTCTATATTATTTTACTTTATCTTCTTTCTTTCTTTACTTCCTTCCCTCCTTTAGACAACGAATCATCCCAAATTGAGGAGGTGGACCTTGAGAGCAAGATTTATGATTTTTTCCCCATTTCCTCTTTTTGTGAGTGTGTACATGTATGCTTCTGTATGAGATTTTGTCTGTATATATTTGCTTCCACCATTTGTCCTAAGGTTCCATCCGTCCGTTTTTTTTAAAGTTTTTTTTCTTAATAATTATTTTTTAATTTAATAACTTTATTATATTTTACTCTATTTTATTTTAATTTATTTCCTTCATTCTTTCTTTTTTCCTTCCTTCCCTCCTTTCTTCCTTCCTTCCTTCCTCCCACCATCTGTCCCTCCCTCCATCCCTCCCTCCTTCCTTTCTTTCTTTCCTCCTTTCCTTCTTTCCTTCTTTTCTTCTTTCTTCCTTCCTACCTTTCTTTCTTTCTTTCTTTCTTCCTACTTCTACTAATTCTTTCTCTCTACTTTTTCTCCCTTTTATTCTGAGCCATGTGGATGAAAGGCTCTTGGTGCTGCAGCCAGGAGTCAGTGCTGTGCCTCTGAGGTGGGAGAGCCAACTTCAGGACACTGGTCAACAAGAGACCACGCAGCTTCACATAATATCAAAAGGCGAAAATCTCCCAGAGATCTCCTGCTCAACACCAGAACCCAGCTTCACTCAAGGACCAGCAAGCTACAGTGCTGGACACCCTATGCCAAACAACTAGCAAAACAGGAACACAACACCACCCATTAGCAGAGAGGCTGCCTAAAATCATAATAAGGCCACAGACACCCCAAAACACACCACCAGACGTGGACCTGCCCACCAGAGAGACAAGATCCAGTGTCACCCACCAGAACACAGGCACTTCTCCCCTCCACCAGGAAGCCTACAAAACCCACTGAACAACCTTAGCCACTGGGGACAGACAACAAAAACAACAGGAACTATGTACCTGCAGCCTGAAAAGGAGACCCCAAACACAGTAAGATAAGCAAAATGAGAAGATAGAAAAACACACAGCAGATAAAGGAGCAAGATAAAAAACGCACCAGACCTAACAAATGAAGAGGAAATAGGCAGTCTACCTGAAAAAGAATTCAGAATAATGACAGTAAAGATGATCCAAAATCTTGGAAACAGAACAGACAAAATGCAAGAAACATTTAACAAGGACCTAGAAGAACTAAAGATGAAACAAACAATGATGAACAACACAATAAATCAAAAGAAAAATACTCTAGATGGGATCAATAGCAGAATAACTGAGGCAGAAGAACGGATAAGTGACCTGGAAGATAAAATAGTGGAAATAACTACTGCAGAGCAGAATAAAGAAAAAAGAATGAAAAGAACTGAGGACAGTCTCAGAGACCTCTGGGACAACATTAAATGCACCAACATTCGAATTATAGGGGTTCCAGAAGAAGAAGAGAAAAAGAAAGGGACTGAGAAAATATTTCAAGACATTATAGTTGAAAACTTCCCTAATATGGGAAAGGAAATAGTTAATCAAGTCCAGGAAGCACAGAAAGTCCCATACAGGATAAATCCAAGGAGAAATATGCGAAGACACATATTAATCAAACTGTCAAAAATTAAATACAAAGAAAGCATATTAAAAGTAGCAAGGGAAAAATAACACACAAGGGAATCCCCATAAGGTTAACAGCTGATCTCTCAGCAGAAACGCTGCAAGCCAGAAGGGAGTGGCAGGACATACTGAAAGTGATGAAAGAGAAAAACCTACAACCACGATTACTCTACCCAGCAAGGATCTCATTCAGATTTGATGGAGAAATTAAAAACTTTATGGACAAGCAAAATCTGAGAGAGTTCAGCACCACCAAACCAGCTTTACAACAAATGCTAAAGGAACTTCTCTAGGCAAGAAACACAAAAGAAGGAAAAGACCTAGAATAACGAACTCAAAACAATATAGAATATGGGAATAGGAACATACATATCGATAATTACCTTAAATGTAAACGGACTACATGCTCCCACCAAAAGACACAGATTGGCTGAATGGATACAAAAACAAGACCCATATATTTGCTGTCTACAAGAGACCCACTTCAGACCTAGAGACACATACAGACAGAAAGTAAGGGGATGGAAAAAGATATCCCATGCAAATGGAAACCAAAAGAAAGCTGGAGTAGTAATTCTCATATCAGACAAAATAGACGTTAAAATAAGGACTATTAGAAGAGACAAAGAAGGACACTATATAATGATCAAGGGATCGATCCAAGAAGAAGATATAACAATGATAAATATTTATGCACCCAACATAGGAGCACCTCAATACATAAGGCAAATACTAACAGCCATAAAAGGGGAAATCAACAATAACACATTCATAGTAGGGGACTTTAACATCCCACTTTCACCAATGGACAGATCATCCAAAATGAAAGTAAATAAGGAAACACAAGCTTTAAATGATACATTAAACAAGATGCACTTAATTGATATTTGTAGGACACTCCATCCAAAAACAACAGAATACACATTTTTCTCAAGTGCTCATGGAAGATTCTCCAGGATAGATCATATCCTTGATCACAAGTCAAGCCTTGGCAAATTTAAGAAAATTGAAATTGTATCAAGTACCTTTTCCGACCACAATGCCATAAGACTAGATATCAATTATAGGAAAAGATCTGTAAAAAATACAAACACATGGAGGCTAAACACTACACTACTTAATAACGAAGTGATCACTGAAGAAATCGAAGAGGAAATAAAAAAACACCTAGAAACAAATGACATGGAGACATGACGACTCAAAACCTATGGGATGCAGCAAAAGCAGTTCTAAGAGGGAAGTTTATAGCAATACAATCCACCCTTAAGAAACAGGAAACATCTCGAATAAACAACCTAACCTTGCACCTAAAGCAATTAGAGAAAGAAGAACCAAAAAAACCCAAAATTAGCAGAAGGAAAGAAATCATAAAATTCAGATCAGAAATAAATGAAAAAGAAATGAAGGAAACAATAGCAAAGATCAATAAAACTAAAAGCTGGTTCTTTGAGAAGATAAACAAAATAGATAAACCATTAGCCAGACTCATCAAGAAAAAAAGGGAGAAGACTCAAATCAATAGAATTAGAAATGAAAAAGGAGAAGTTACAACTGACATTGCAGAAATACAAAAGATCATGAGAGATTACTACAAGCAACTCTATGCCAATAAAATGGACAACCTGGAAGAAATGGACAAATTCTTAGAAATGCACAACCTGCCAAGACTGAATCAGGAAGAAATAGAAAATATGAACAGACCAATCACAAGTAATGAAATTGAAACTGTGATTAAAAATCTTCTAACAAACAAAAGTCCAGGACCAGATGGCTTCACAGGTGAATCCTATCAAACATTTAGAGAAGAGCTAACACCTATCCTTCTCAAACTCTTCCAAAAAATTGGAGAGGAGGAACACTCCCAAACTCATTCTACGAGGCCACCATCACCCTGATACCAAAACCAGACAAGAATGTCACAAAGAAAGAAAACTACATGCCAATATCACTGATGAACACAGATGCAAAAATCCTCAAAAGAATACTAGCAAACAGAATCAAACAGCACATTAAAAGGATCATACACCATGATCAAGTGGGGTTTATTTCAGGACTGCAAGGATTCTTCAATATATGCAAATCAATCAATGTGATAAACCATATTAACAACTTGATGGAGAAAAACCATACGATCATCTCAATAGATGCAGAGAAAGCTTTCAACAAAATTCAACACACATTTATGATAAAAACCCTGCAGAAAGTAGGCATAGAGGGAACTTTCCTCAACATAATGAATGCCATATATGACAAACCCACAGCAAACATCATCCTCAATGGTGAAAAACTGAAAGCATTTCCACTAAGATCAGGAACAAGACAAGGTTGCCCACTCTTACCACTCTTATTCAATATAGTTTTGGAAGTTTTAGCCACAGCAATCAGAGAAGAAAAGGAAATAAAAGGAATCCAAATCGGAAAAGAAGAAGTAAAGCTGTCACTGTTTGCAGATGACATGATACTATACATAGAGAATCCTAAACATGCTACCAGAAAACGACTAGAACTAATCAATGAATTTGGTAAAGTTGCAGGATACAAAATTAATGCACAGAAATCTCTTGCATTACTATACACTAATGATGAAACTTCTGAAAGGGAAATCAAGAAAACACTCCCATTTACCATTGCAACAAAAAGAATAATATATCTAGGAATAAACCTACCTAAGGAGACAAAAGACCTGTATGCAGAAAATTATAAGACACTGATGAAAGAAATTAAAGATGATACAAATAGATGGAGAGATATACCATGTTCTTGGATTGGAAGAATCAACATTGGGAAAATGACTTTACTACCCAAAGCAATCTACAGATTCAACGCAATCCCTATCAAACTACCACTGGCATTTTTCACAGAACTAGAACAAAAAATTTCACAATTTGTATGGAAACACAAAAGACCCCGAATAGCCAAAGCAATCTTGAGAACGAAAAACAGAGCTGGAGGAATCAGGCTCCCTGACTTCAGACTATACTGCAAAGCTACAGTAATCAAGACAATATGGTACAGGCACAAAAACAGAAAGATAGATCAATGGAACAGGATAGAAAGCCCAGAGATAAACTCACGCACATATGGTCACCTTATCTTTGATAAAGGAGGCAGGAATGTACACTGGAGAAAGGAAAGCCTTTTTAATAAGTGGTGCTGGGAAAACTGGACAGGTAGGTACATGTAAAAGTATGAGATTAGATCACTCCCTAACACCATGCACAAAAATAAGCTCAAAATGGATTAAAGATCTAAATGTAAGGCCAGAAACTATCAAACTCTTAGAGGAAAACATAGGCAGAACACTCTATGACATGAACCACAGCAAGATCCTTTTTGACCCACCTCCTAGAGAAATGGAAATAAAAACAAAAATAAACAAATGGGACCTAATGAAACTTCAAAGCTTTTGCACAGCACAGGAAACCATACACAAGACTAAAGGACAACCCTCAGAATGGGAGAAAATATTTGCAAATGAAGCAACTGACAAAGGATTAATTTCCAAAATTTACAAGCAGCTCATGCAGCTCAATCACAAAAAAACAAACAACCCAATCCAAAAATGGGCAGAAGACCTAAATAGACATTTCTCCAAAGAAGATATACAGACTGCCAACAAACACATGAAAGAATGCTCAACATCATTAATCATTAGAGAAATGCAAATCAAAACTACAATGAGATAGCATCTCACACCAGTCAGAATGGCCATCATCAAAAAATCTAGAAACAATAAATGCTGGAGAGGGTGTGGAGAAAAGGGAACACTCCTGCACTGCTGGTGGGAATGTGAATTGGTACAGCCACTATGGAGAACAGTATGGAGGTTCCTTAAAAAACTACAAATAGAACTACCATATGACCCAGCAATCCCACTACTGGGCATATAACCTGAGAAAACCATAATTCAAAAAGAGTCATGTACCAAAATGTTCATTTCAGCTCTATTTACAATAGCCTGGAGATGGAAACAACCTAAGTGTCCATCAACAGATGAATGGATAAAGAAGATGTGGCACATATATACAATGGAATATTACTCAGCCATCAAAAGAAACGAAATTGAGTTATTTGTAATGAGGTGGATAGACCTAGAGTCTGTCATACAGAGTGACGTAATTTCAAAAGAGAAAGACAAATACCGTATGCTAACACATATATATGGAATTTAAGAAAAAAAATGTCATGAAGAACCTAGGGGTAAGACAGGAATAAAGACACGGACCTACTTCAGAACGGACTTGAGGATATGGGGAGGGGGAAGGGTGAGCTGTGACAAAGCGAGAGAGAGGCATGGACATATTTAGTCCCTACAACAACCCTTTGAGATAGTCACTACTGTTGTCATCGCCATTTTGGAAAAAAAAAAAACTGAGGTTAAGGTGGTTAAGTAACCTGCCCAGGATCAAATGGGTCACAGTATGCTAAACTTGGTTATAAACAAGTAACAGTTAAACGAATGAGCTAGATCTATGTGTACTAATGTGGATAGATCTCTAAGACCTACTGGTGAGTGAAAAAAATCGATCTGAAAGAAAATTTATAATATACTTTGTACATAAAAGAAGAACCATCCCGAACAATGCTATGCTTTCTAGTATATATTTAAATGTATTGAAAAAGGACTAGACAGATATACAAATGAATAACTGCAGTTATATCTGGAAAGTTAGGGGGAGAAGACTGGCACAGAAGAGTCTTTTCTTCAGATAATGACCATTTAGTACACCCCATAGTCACTCAGTAATATCTTTTACTTTATTGAATATCTCTTATGTAAATATCTAAATTTTAGTCTTCTAAGACTTTACTTTTTATATTTAACTTCTTAATCCATCTGGAATCCATTTCTGTACATGCAGTATTCTCATCTAGATGGTTAATCAGTTTTGCTAGCACCACTTAAACCATTCGTTTCTCACTGACTTGAAGAACATGTTTGTTGTATATTAAATTTCCAGCTACAATGGGTTCTGCTTCCTTCCACCAATCTGTCTATTCCTATGGCAGTAGCTTTCAGTATGTTTAATAACTGGTAAGACTAAGTCACTTTCCTATTCTTCATTATTTTCTTGGCTAATCTATTTATATTCCATAAAAAAATTAAGATCATTTTTTTCAATTAAAATAAAAGAGAATCAGGAATACCCTGGTGGTCCACTGGTTAGGACTCTGCACACTCATTGCCAAGGGCCCGGGTTTGATCCCTGGTCGTGGAACTAAAATCCCATAAGCTGCTCAGTGCAGCTTTACAACAGCAGCAATAGCCAAGGCATGGAAGCAACCTAAATGTCCATCAACAGATGAATGGATGAAGAAGATGTGGTACATATATACAATGGAATGTTACTTGGCCATTAAAAAGAATGAAGTAACGCCATCTGTGGCAACATGGATGGACCTGGAGATTGTTGTGCTGAGTGAAGTGGGTCAGACAGAGAGGGAGAAATATTGTATGATATCCCTTATATGCGGAATCTTAAAAAAATGATACAAATGAACTTACTTGTAAAGCAGAAACAGATTCACAGACTTATCGAACTTGTGGTTGCCAGGAGGGAAGGATTGGGGGGAGAGATGATTAGAGAGTTTGGGATTGATGTGTACACAGTACTATATTTAAAATGAATAGCCAACGGGGACCTGCTGTATAGCACAGGGAACTCTGCTCAATATTACGTGGCGGCCTAATTGGGAAAGGAATTTGAAAAAGAATAGATACGTGTATATGAGTAACTGAATCACTTTGTTGTGCAGCTGAAACTGGCACAATATTGTTAATCAACTATACTCCAATATAAAATAAAAAGTTTAAAAGTAAATCAATAAAATACAAAATAAAATAAAATAGAATCCCCTGGAATCTTAATTGGAAACATATATAAAATTTTGGATAAAACTGGCATCTGAAAACCATCTAAGAACATGGCTTTCCATTTGTCCAGAGTTTCAGTAAGATTTTTTTTGTGCAGGCCGGGGGTAGGGAGAAAGAGCTGATAGTCTCTCAGCTTCTTTCTCCTGAGCCATATATTAAATTTTATTTTAAAGTTTATATCTAGTAAAATTGACTCTTTTTGGTGTACAGTTTCATGAGTTTCAACAAATGCATAAAGTCATGTAACCACTGCCACAATTAAAATACAGAACAGTTCCATCACTCCCCCGAAAAAACTCCCTTGCACCATCTCTTTATAGTCAAACTCTCACCTCACCCTTAAATTCTAGAAACCACTGATCTATTTATTATTCCTATAATTTTGTCTTTTCTAGAAACTCTTATAAATGAGAAGAAAGCCTTTGAGCCTGGCATCTTTCACTTAGCATAATGTCTTTTAGATTTATCCTTATTGTGCAAGTATCAATAGTTTGTTGCTTTTAATTGTTGAATAGTATTCCACCTATGGATGAAACATAGTCGACTTATCCATTCCCCAGATGAGGAGAATTTGGGTGATTTCAGTTTTGAGTAATTATAAATAAAGCTACTATAAATATATTCATGTACACGTCTTTGTGTGAACATAGGTTTTCTTGGGTAACTATCTCATGTAGGATTGATTGGTCATAAGGTATGCTTAACTTTATAAGAAAAAGACAGCAATATATGAGAATTTCTCTGCATTCTTCATCCTCACCAACAGCTGGTACTGTCAGGTAGCTTTTCTGGTTTGGTTGGTTTTAGCCATTCTAATAGTTGTATTGGAGTATGAGATTATGGTTTTAATTTCCTTTTCCCTAACAATATAATTTCCTTATTTAAAGCATCTTCTCAAACGCTTACTTGCCATATATCTGTCTTCTTTGGTGAGATGACTGTTCAAATCTTTAGCCCATTTTAAAATTGGGTTGTTTTACCTTGTTAAGTTTTGCGAGTTCTTTATAGATTCTGGACACAAGTCCTTTGTCACATATGTGATTTGAAAATATTCTCTGCCAGGGGGACTTCCCTGGTGGCGCAGTGGTTACTAATCTGCCTGCCAATGCAGAGGACACAGGTTCGATCCCTGGTCTGGGAAGATTCCACATGCCGTGGAGCAACTAAGCCGGTGTGCCACAACTACTGAGCCTGCACTCTAGAGTCCACAAGCCACAACTACTGAAGCCTGTGCGCCTAGAGCCTGTGCTCTGCAACAAGAGAAGCCACCACAATGAGAAGCCCACACACCGCAATGAAGAGTAGCCCCCTCTTGCCGCAACTAGAGAAAGCCCGTGCGCGGTGATGAAAACCCAACGCAGCCAAAAATAAATAAATTTTTTAAAAAAGGAAAGAAAATATTATTTGCCAGTCTGTGGACTGTCTTTTCATTCTCTTAACATGTCTTTCTTAGAGCAAAATATTTTAATTTTGATGAAGTCCAATTTATTGATTTTTTTCTTTGGATCATGATTTTGTTGTTATATCCAAGAACTCTCTGCCTAACCAAAATTTCAAAAAGATTTTCTCATATGTTTCCTTCTAGAAGTTTTAGTTTCTTGTTTTACTTTTTAGGTCTATAATTTATTTTGAGTTAAACTTTGTATAATGTATGAGAGTTAGGTCAATATTCATTTTTTTGAATATGTATGTCCAATTGTTCCGGCACCTTTTGTTGAAAAGACCATCCTTTCTATGCCAAATTAACATTGCACCATTTTCCTTTTTAAAATCACTTGACCATATGTGTTTGGGTCTATTTCTGAACTCTGTTTTGTTCCACTGATCTGTGTGTCTACCTTTTTGCCAATACCATACATGTATTATTACTATACCTTTAGAGTAAGTCTAGAAATCAGTTAACATGAATTCTTCAAACTTGTTCTTCTTTATCAAAATTGTTTCAGCTATTCTAGTTCCTTGCCTTTCCATATTAGTTTTAGAATCAGCTTGTCAACATGTAAAAACATTCCTGCTGGGATTCCGATATAATTGTTTTGAATTTCTAGGTCATATGGAGAGAATGAACATCTTAGCAACAGTGAGTCTTCCAACCAACCAATCCATTTATAGAGATCTTCGATTTCTTTTAACAGTGTTTTTTAGTTATCAGCATACAGATTCTACACATACTTTGTTATTTATACTTAAGTATTTCATTTTTGGGTGCTACTGTAAATAGTACTTTTTAAAAATTGCAATTTCCAATTATTCCTTGCTACTGTAGGAGATATAATTGGTTATCACATGGTATGTGTCCTTTTGCAAATTATTTTGCTCAATATTACATTTTTTATATTTATGTATTTTGATATGTATAGTTCTAGTTTAACTATTCTATAATATCTCATTAGATAGTTCTAACACAATTTAGCCATTCACTCATTGATGGGCATTTAGACTGATCCAAGTTTTCTTTATTATAAACAATTTCGCATTGCAAGTTCTTGGGATGCTTCCTTGCCCTGGTATTAAGAGGGGGAAAAAAAGAGCTTAAATCCCCTCTCTACATCGTCTTAATAACTGGCCTATTTAACTTTTCTTTTTCTCCTGTACATTTTGGGTTTATATTTTGATTAGGAGTAATCCATTACTTAAGATTTAAACTGTGTTATCAATGTGAAAGGTAGAATCTAGACAGCAGATATTACGAATGTTCTAAGATTTTCAACTTTGTTCTATATTTGAAATGTTTCATATGAAAATGTTAGGAAAATTTGTTGTCAAATGTCCACATCATATTCTCTTATAATTCTTTTACTCTTCCAGAGCTGGCTATGTTGCATTTCTCATATCTTCTCTCATGTATTTTTTGCCCTCATATTTTCTTTCATCAGGTTTATTAATCATTTTTCAGAGAGTCCAAAATATTAGAATTTCATATCTATTTATAATTTTTGATTTCAGGTATCTTTATTAATTCCCTCTTCCTTTATTTTGCTTTCTTTTACTGTTATTTCCCTAATGTCTTAAGATAGGTACTAAATTCCTTCTATCGGGTTGGCCACAGGTTTGGCCAGTTTTTTCCATAAGATGGCTCTAGTAGCACTTAATAGTCTTTAACTTCATTCAAACAATTTTGTTAGATTGTATGTGACAGCTGTCATATCAGCGTGCATTTAAAAAAAACTCTTATCAAAATTGGTGAATTTTTGTGTAGTGATTCTAATATTGAAGATGGAAGGAAAAAAAGCAACATTTTTGGCATATTATACTTTATTATTTCAAGAAAGGTAAAAACGCAACCGAAATGCAAAAAACGATTGGTGCAGTGTATGGAGAAGGTGCTGTGATTGATCGAACATGTCAAAAGTGGTTTGCGAAGTTTCGTGCTGGAGAGTTCTCGCTGGACGATGCTCTACAGTTGGGTAGACCAGTTGAAGTTGATAACCATCAAATCGAGACATTCATTGAGAACAATCAATGTTATACCATGTGGGAGATAGCCGACATATTCAGAATATCCAAATCAAGAGGTGAAAATCATTTGCACCAGCTTGGTTATGTGAATTCCTTTGACACTGTACAATAACGTGGAGCGGAAGAGATCGTGGGGCAAGTGAAATGAACCACAACCTAAGGCTGGTCTTCATCCAAAGAAGGTGATGTTATGTATATGGTAGGATTGGAAGGGAGTCCTCTATTATGAGCTCCTTCTGGAAAACCAAACGATTAATTCCAACAAGTACTGCTCCCAATTAGACCAACTGAAAGCAGCACTTGATGAAAAGCGTCTGGAATTAG